>NC_090744.1:128779842-128797342 GCF_036898095.1 Palaemon carinicauda | reverse complement strand
ACTGTTATCATCAATGAAAAGTTATGAATTGCAAATAAGAAATCATTCCATTCTAACTGAAATTGCATGAAATTTCATGAATTATATTTCATCAAAAGTTCAGTATTATTATTAATTGCTAAGCTACAGCCCTAGTTGGAAAAGTAGGACGCTATAAGCCCAGGGGCCCCAACAGGGAAAATAGTCTAGTGCGGAAAGGAAACAAGGGAAAATGAAATATTTTAAGAGCAGTAACAACATTAAAATAAATATTTCCTAAATAAACTATAAATACTGTAACAAAAGAAGAGGAAGAGAAATTAGATAGAATAGTGTGCCCGAGTGTACCCTCAAGCAAGAGAACTCTAACCCAAGACAGTGGAAGACCATGGCACAGAGGCTATCACACTACCCAAGACTAGAGAACAATGGTTTGATTTTGGAGTGTCTTTCTCCTAGAAGAGCTACTTACCATAGCTATAATTATAGTCGCTTCTACCCTTTTTGTTGTATAGAGATTAATAATAGATTAATAACATATATATATATATATATATATATATATATATATATATATATATATATAGATATATATATATGTATATATATATATATATATATATATATATATATGTATATATATGTGTATATATATATATATATATATATATATATATATATATGTATATATATGTGTGTATATATATATATATATATATATATATATATATATATATATATATATATATATATCTGTTTGTGTGTGTGTGTATATGAAGAGGATGAAAAATATGTATTCTTTTGTTTTTTCATCAATTTTATTCGATATATTTTTTAAAGAGGATTGCATCACTCCATTTCGAATATTATTTTTATATCTGAGTAGTAATAGCAATTTCGTTACTAACATTCCACAACAAGAGAAGCCACAAACATCTTTATTGTGACCGACACACTCAGCCAAAGAGGTTTTCTCTTCTTTAATCTTGATGACCAACCCGACTCTGATGGACGAAGGAAGGAGAGAGTTATGCCTTCACCGGAAGGATCCTCGGTCATTTCTTCTTGAGGAGCCTTACCTATAGCATTTGAGGCTCTTTGACCTCTATTTTTAGGTGCCATACTTATAGCATTAGAGGTTCTTTTAGCTATATTTTGAGGTGCCTTACCTATAGCATTTGAAGGTCTTTGACCTTTATTTTGACGTGCCATACTTGTAACATTAGAGGTTATTTGACCTCTATTGTTAAGCGCCTATCCTATAGCCTTTAAGGCTCTTTGACCTCTATTTTGAAATGCCATACTTCTAGGTTTAGAGGGTCTTTGACTTCTATTTTGAGGCGCCTTACCTATAGCTTTTAAGGCTGCAATGTAAGATAGGCCTACAATGCAGCGCTTAAAAGATATCGATGCAGAAGCTGTAATGTAAGATAGGCCTATGATGCAATGCTCTATAGATGCAGAATTTGTAATGTGTTATAGGCCTACAATGCAACGTTAAAACATATAGATGCAGAAGCTGCGATGTGAGATAGGCCTGCAATGCAACGATTAAGACATATAAACCATTTGAAATGAAACTATGATGATGCTTTTATTCTTTGATATCGCCGCACTTGAAGAATTGTCTTCAACGGAACGAGGAGGAAGCAAGTTAATACCTTTGGCAACTGGCGGTAACTGGCTGTTGTGCAAACTCGCTTACTAAGCCATTTTCTAATCTTTCTTCCTAGTTTGGAACTTATCCTTTTTTCTTCATCTGTGGCTTTGATCTAACTGATTTTATTCTTAAATTAACGTTTTTAAATTGTCTATAAATATTTGAAACTGGATTTCCTCCTCTCCTTTCTTGCTGACGCTCCTTTCACTCCGAGCAATTTAGACAAAAGCAAATTATCTCTTCGATTTCAGGGACAAAAATGCTTTTACAAAGTTATCCTATATTGAAATAATATAATCCCCAAATAAATATATTTTTTTTTTGATAAATGTATAATTCACATTAGTTTTGGAATATAATTAAGATTTTATCATTCGAAAATCACATAGATATTTGAGATATCGATATATGATAAAACTATTTTGATGAGTATTTTGCGTGCAGTTACGGATACAACGTCTCGCTGTCAGCAATGCAGTCTTCTTTTATTTTTGGTATCAACCTGAAAGTTACGCAGTATTCATATCCTAAGACTTACTTTATTTTTTTTCACTATAAACAACTGTCTTCTTTAATGGAAGTTTTAGTGTAAGTGTAATTATATTAATTTTACGCTTAATTCTGTTGTGAGGAAATTAGTTATGGCAACCTTTTATGCTTTCCCAAACATTTCCTTGATTCATGGCCGTCTTCTGCAATTACACAACATAAACACTTGTAACTGGTTCTCTTCATGTTCCAATATGTTATGTATTACTTCCTTTGCACCAGTCACAAACATCATCTCTGCATTTTTCTGCAATTTGCTTTTATTTTGAGCAATTTTATCCTTGCTCTCATAATTAGATAGAAATTGGAAAGTTTCTATATTGGAAAGAAACTTTGGTTGGGCTATTTGTTAGAATGTGCGCATGTGGATGGAAGCCTAGATGAAATGAGAGCATATAATCTAGTGGTTCTAACCTTTTCTAATTCAGGACATATTCAACGAATTCTGATATATATATATATATATATATATATATATATATATATATATATGTATATATATATATATATATATGTATATATATATATTATATATATATACATATATATATATATATATATATATATATATATATATGATACAGTGAAAATGTGTAATCAGTGATTTCATGAATTCATTAAACTTTTCAGTGAATACGTGTAATCTCTGTGACCGTTAATGAATACATGCAATCACTAAAGATTTCAGTGATTTCATGTAATCACTGGAAATGTGGATCAGTGATTGCATGAAATCACTGAACGATGTCAATTACGTTGATAAAAATTCATACTTATTGTTTCATTGGTATAGAATGTAATTTCAGTAATTAGTGTGTGATGTTTAATGTTCAATCACCATAATCTATTATACTATTAATAGTAAATTCTTCTTCAATTGCGAGCAATCACATCGTTAGGTTGTAGGTTGACCAGGACACCAGCCACCCGTTGAGATACTACTGTTAGAGTGTCAATGGGTCTTTTGACTGCCCAGACAGTACTACTCTGGTTACCGCCCATTTGTCCTTTGCTTACACATTTACCGAATAGTCTGGCCTATTCTTTCCTCATCCTCCTCTGTCCTCATACACTTGAAAACACTGAGATTACCAAACAATTCTTCCTCGATCAAGGGGTTAACTACTGCACTGTAATTGATCAGTGGCTACTTTCCTCTTGTCAGGACAAAACGGACTCTTTAGCTATTGTCAGCTTCTCTTTTAGGAGAAGGACACTCCAAAATCAAACCATTGTTCTCTGGTCTTGGATTAGAGATCACTCAGGCATACTATTCCGTCTGTATAAATTATATACTGTATATATATATAGATATATATATATATATATATATATATATATATATATATATATATATATAACTTTGTTACTGACCTCAAGATTTTTTATACTGTTATTCACTACTTCTTATAGCCTATATAGATTATTTCCTTATTCACTTTCCTCAATAGTCTATTTTCCATATCGGAGCCCTTGGGCTTAAAGCATCCTGCTTTTCCAACTAGGGTTGTAGCTTAGCAAGTAATAATAATAATAATAATAATAATAATAGTAATAATCCATCCATCCATATACCAAGGCACTTCCCCCAATTTTGGGGGGTAGCCGACACCAACAATGAAACAAAACAAAAAGGGGACCTCTACTCTCCTATATTCCTTCAGCCTAATCAGGGACTCAACCGAGTTCAGCTGGTACTGCTAGGGTGCCACAGCCCAACCTCCCACATTTCCACCACAGATGAAGCTTCATAATGCTGACTCCCCTACTGCTGCTACCTCCGCGGTCATCTAAGACACCGGAGGAAGCAGCAGGGCCTACTGGAACTGCGTCACAATCGCTCGCCATTCATTCCTATTTCTAGCACGCTCTCTTGCCTCTCTCACATCTATCCTCCTATCACCCAGAGCTTTCTTCACACCATCCATCCACCCAAACCTTGGCCTTCCTCTTGTACGTCTCCCATCAACTCTTGCATTCATCACTTTCTTTAGGAGACAGCCATTTTCCATTCTCTCAACATGGCCAAACCACCTCAACACATTCATATCCACTCTAGCCGCTAACTCATTTCTTACACCCGTTCTCTCCCTCACCACTTCGTTCCTAACCCTATCTACTCGAGATACACCAGCCATACTCCTTAGACACTTCATCTCAAACACATTCAATTTCTGTCTCTCCATCACTTTCATTCCCCACAACTCCGATCCATACATCACAGTTGGTACAATCACTTTCTCATATAGAACTCTCTTTACATTCATGCCCAACCCTCTATTTTTTACTACTCCCTTAACTGCCCCCAACACTTTGCAACCTTCATTCACTCTCTGACGTACATCTGCTTCCACTCCACCATTTGCTGCAACAATAGACCCCAAGTACTTAAACTGATCCACCTCCTCAAGTAACTCTCCATTCAACATGACATTCAACCTTGCACCACCTTCCCTTCTCGTACATTTCATAACCTTACTCTTACCCACATTAACTCTCAACTTCCTTCTCTCACACACCCTTCCAAATTCTGTCACTAGTCGGTCAAGCTTCTCTTCTGTGTCTCCAACCAGTACAGTATCATCTGCAAACAACAACTGATTTACCTCCCATTCATGGTCATTCTCGTCTACCAGTTTTAATCCTCGTCCAAGCACTCGAGCATTCACCTCTCTCACCACTCCATCAACATACAAGTTAAACAACCACGGCGACATCACACATCCCTGTCTCAGCCCCACTCTCACCGGAAACCAATCACTCACTTCATTTCCTATTCTAACACATGCTTTACTACCTTTGTAGAAACTTTTCACTGCTTGCAACAACCTTCCACCTACTCCATATAACCTCATCACATTCCACATTGCTTCCCTATCAACTCTATCATATGCTTTCTCCAGATCCATAAACGCAACATACACCTCCTTACCTTTTGCTAAATATTTCTCGCATATCTGCCTAACTGTAAAAATCTGATTCATACAACCCCTACCTCTCCTAAAACCACCCTGTACTTCCAAGATTGCATTCTCTGTTTTATCCTTAATCCTATTAATCAATACTCTACCATACACTTCTCCAACTACACTCAACAAACTAATACCTCTTGAATTACAACACTCATGCACATCTCCCTTACCCTTATATAGTGGTACAATACATGCACAAACCCTATCTACTGGTACCATTGACAACACAAAACACATATTAAACAATCTCACCAACCATTCAAGTACAGTCACACCCCCTTCCTTCAACATCTCAGCTTTCACACCATCCATACCAGATGCTTTTCCTACTCTCGTTTCATCTAGTGCTCTCCTCACTTCATCTATTGTAATCTCTCTCTCTCTCATTCTCATCTCCCATCACTGGCACCTCAACACCTGGAACAGCAATTATATCTGCCTCCCTATTATCCTCAACATTCAGCAAACTTTCAAAATATTCCGCCCATCTTTTCCTTGCCTCCTCTCCTTTTAACAACCTTCCATTTCCATCTTTCACTGTCTCTTCAATTCTTGCGCCAGCCTTCCTTACTCTCTTCACTTCTTTCCAAAACTTCTTCTTATTCTCTTCATATGACTGACCCAATCCCTGACCCCACCTCAGGTCAGCTGCCCTCTTTGCCTCACGTACCTTGCGCTTTACTTCCACATTTTTCTCTCTATTTTTCATACTTCTCTATACTATTACTTTGCAGCCATTCTTCAAAAGCCCTCTTTTTCTCTTCCACTTTTACCTTCACTCCTTCATTCCACCATTCACTGCCCTTCCTCATGCTGCCTCCAACAACCTTCTTGCCACATACATCACTTGCAATCCCAACAAAATTTTCTTTTACTAACTTCCACTCCTCCTCTAAATTACCAGTTTCTCTTACTCTCACCTCGTCATATGCCATTTTCAACCTTTCCTGGATAGTAATAATAATAATAATAATAATAATTGATGAATTTAAACCAAATTTGACATCACAACCCAATATGGTGGTTTGTGGTTCCCGATTAATACCAGCATTTAAGGTCGAGTTGTTCTGGAACTGCACAAATTTAAAGTCGTTGTCTCCCGTTTAGGCAAGAAGCAAATCCTTGATGTCACCATTGTCATATTCTAAGGATCCCTCACTTTTTGGGTGGCGTGGTTTTCCATGGACGATAACTAGATTTAGCCACATAGGATTTTAGCTCGGTAATAATTTCAGCTTTTAATTCAATATACTTATTGCTTTACATGGTGGATGGAGCTCTGGAAGTTTTAGTAGCTGGTATGCTACTTCGGATGCTTGCTTTGATGTCAATGCATGGAAAATCACAAATTTGGTTTAATGATCTTGATAAACCATTGCCCAATACATATACGCCGATGTATTTTTTTTTCAAAATATAGTGGATTTGTCCTTGGGTCATTCCCTACAGGTAGACCAAATTTCGTTGAAATTGATTCAGTAGTATTTGCGTAATGTTGCTCACAAAAAAAAAATTGACATTGCTATTATTTTTAAATTATTGCTGCATACTTGTACGTCTATATATTTTCTTCAAAATCTAATGGGTTTATCCTTGGGTCATACCCCACATGTCCACCAAGTTTCGTTGAAATTTATTTAGCCTCGTAGTTTTTGCGTAATGTTGTTCACGAACAAAAGCCAAGCAATATGATTTCCTCTCAACTCCACTGCGTACTTGTACTTCGATTTATTTTCTTCAAAATCTTAAGCATTTGTCCATGGGTCATAGCCCACATGTCCGCCGGGTTTTATTGAAATTGGTATAGTAGTTTTTCCAGGTGTGTTTTTGCATAATGTTCACAAAAATTAACAATGTTATTTTTTTTTCAAAGTACGGCTGCGTACTTATACTTCGATGTATTTTCATCAAAATCTAATGGATTTGTCCTAGGGGTCATACATCACATGTCCACCAAGTTTTGTTGAAATTGGTACATTAGTTTTTGCATAATGTTGTTCACAAAAATATTAACATTGCGATAATTTTCATAGTATTGCTGCATACCTCTACTTTTATGTATTTTCTTTAAAATTTAGTAGATTTGTCCTGATATCATACGCCACATTTCTACCAAGTTTCGTTGAAATTGGTTGTGTAGTTTTTGCGTAATGTTGTTTATAAACTAAACATTAGCATTGCAATTATTTTCAAAGTACTGCTGCATACTTGTACTTTTATTTACTTTATTCAGAATGTTACAGGTTCATTATTTGGTCATACCCAACTTAAATAAATAGTTTGGTCAAACTCGATATAATAGTTTTTGTGTAAAGTTGATACACTGAATAGTCTGGCCTATTCTTTACATATTCGCCTCTCTCCTCATACACCTGACAACACTGAGATTACCCAATGATTCTTTTTCACCCAAGGGGTTAACTACTGCACTGTAATAGCTCTAGCTACTTTCCACTTGGTAAGGGTAGATGAGAATTTAGATTTGGTAAGCAGTTCTTCTAGGAGAAGGACACTCCAAAATCAAACCATTATTCTCTAGTCTTGCGTAGTTCCTTAGCCTATAGTATTACAGGCTCTTTGACTCTATTTACAGATGTCTTACCTCTAGCAATAGACGGTCTTCGGTCTTCATTTTGAGACACCTTACCTCTAGCAGTAGAGGAGCCTTAGCCTCAATTTTCAAATGCATAGAGTCTAGCACAACACCTCTTTACCCTCTATTTTGAGGCGCCCTACCTCTAGCACTAGATGCTCTTTGAACCCTATTTTGCGGTGTCATACATCTAGCATTATCGGTTCTTTAACCTTTATTTGAAGAGCGTTCCCTCTAGCATTAGAGGCTCGTTGACCTTCATTTTGAGTTGCCTTACATCTAACATTTCAGGCTGTTTGACCTTTGTTTTGAAGTGCCATATTTCTTGCATTAGATGTTCTTTAATCTGTATTTTGAAGGCCTTACCTATGACAGTAGAGGCTCTCCGAGCACTTTTTTAAAGGGCCATACTCTAGCATTAGAGGCTCTTCAACCTCTTTTTGGAGGTGCCATACTTAAGCATGAGAATATTTTTTGACCTCTATTTTTAGTTGTGATACTTCTAGCATTAGAGGTTCTTTGACCTCTATTTTGAGTTGCGATACTTCTAGAATTTGAGGCTTTTTGACCTCTTTTTTGAAGTGCCATACTTTTAACATTAGAGTTTCTTGGATCTGTATTTTGAGGCGCCTTACGTATGGCATTAGAGGATCTTTGAGCTCCTATTTTAAGGGGCCATACTCTAGCATTAGAGGCTAATTAACCTCTTTTTTTGAGGTACCATAATTTCATTATCAGAGGTTCTTTGACCTCTATTTTGTGGAGCCTTTCCTATAGCATTTGAGGCTCTCTGACCTCTATTTTGAGGTGCCACACTTCGAGAATTAGAGGTTCTTTTACCTCTATTTTGAGATACCTTACCTATAGCATTTGAGGCTCTTTGACCTTTATTTTGACGTGCCATACTTGTAGCATTAGAGGTTCTTTGACCTCTATTTTGAGTTGTGATACTTCTAGCATTTGAGGCTTTTTGACCTCTTTTTTGAAGTGCCATACTTTTAACATTAGAGTTTCTTGGATCTGTATTTTGAGGCGCCTTACGTATGGCATTAGAGGATCTTTGAGCTCCTATTTTAAGGGGCCATACTCTAGCATTAGAGGCTAATTAACCTCTTTTTTTGAGGTACCATAATTTCATTATCAGAGGTTCTTTGACCTCTATTTTGTGGAGCCTTTCCTATAGCATTTGAGGCTCTCTGTCCTCTATTTTGAGGTGCCATACTTCGAGAATTAGAGGTTCTTTTACCTCTATTTTGAGATACCTTACCTATAGCATTTGAGGCTCTTTGACCTTTATTTTGACGTGCCATACTTGTAGCATTAGAGGTTCTTTGACCTCTATTTTGAAGCGCCTATCCTGTATCATTTAAGGCTCTTTGATTTCTATTTTGAAGTGCCATACTTCTAGCATTAGAAGATCTTTGGCCTCTATTTTTAGGCGCCTTACCTATAGCATTTGAGGCTCTTATTCTGAGGTGCTATACTTCTAGCACAATAGGTTCTTTCACCTCTAGTTTGAGGCACCTTACCTATAGCATTTGAGACTCTTTGACCTCTATTCTGAGGTACCATACTTCTAGCATTAGAGGTTATTTGGCCTCTATTTTGAGCGCTTTACGTATAGCATTTGAGGCTCTTTGACTTCTATTTTGAGGTGCCATTCTTCTAGCATTAGAGTTTCTTTAACCTCTTTTTTTAGGCACCTTACCTATAGCAATTGAGGCTCTTTGACCTCTATTTTGAGGTACCATACTTGTAGCATTAGAGGTTCTTTGACCTCAATTGGGCGAGCCTTACCTCTCGCATTTGAGGCTCTTTGGCCTTTATTTTGAGTTGCCTTACATCTAGCACTTGAGTCTCTTTGACTTCTATTTTGAGGTGCCATATTTATAGCACTAGAGGTTCTTTGACTTCCATTATGAGGCATCTTACTTCTAGCATTAGAGGCTCTTTGACCTATATTTTCAAGTGGCATACATCTAGCATTGAAAGTTCTTTGACATCTCTTTGGATTGCCATATTTCTAGCACTATAGGCTCTTTGACCTCTATTTGAGTTGCCTTACATTTAGCATTAGAGGCTCTTTGACCTCTATTTGAGTTGCCTTACCTATAGCAATACAGGCTCTTTGACCTCTTTTTTGAGTTGCCTTACCTATAGCATTAAAGGTTCTTATACCACTTTTGAGTTTCCTTACCTCTATCAATAAAGGCTCTTTGACCTCCATTTCGAGGTGTTTGTTTTATAGTAGTAGAGGTTGTTTGACCCCTATTTGAATGCGCTTTATGTCTGGTATTAGAGGATCTTTAACCTACATTTTGAGGCTGCATACTTTTACCATTAGACGCCCTTTGACATTTACTTTGAGGAGCCATAATTTTAGCATTAAATGCTCCTTGTCCTCTACTTTGAAGTGCCATACTTCTAGCATTTGAAGGTCTTCTACCTCTTATTCCCAGGCGCCTCACCTCTAGCATTAGAGGTTTTTTGTTACCGCCATTTTGAGGTGTCATGCATCCAGCACTAGAGTTTCTTTTACCTCTATTTAGTGGTGCCCTATCTTTAGCATTGAAACCTTGTTGACCTCTAATCCTGTCCTGCTATTTAACTTTTCTGTATGTAATTTCCGACGATTTGATTTCCAAATTTTACTTAACCCAGCCATTGTCTGATTTTCTTTTTTTATTCTTTCTTTGTCAATTCTGAAGACCCTGTATTGTATATCATAGTTCCTAAACACTTAAATGATTCTAGGTCATTAATCCTTTCTCCTTCCAATGATTTTTCATCTTCCATTGCATACTGCGTTCTCATAATTTCTGTCTTATTTCTATTTATCTTCATCCCAACCTCGAGTGATAATTTCATGCATTCGGGTAAACAAGCATTGCAAATCCTGTTTTTTTCTGCTAGCAAGGATAGCATCATCAGCATAATCTAGGTCCCCTAAATTAGTATAACCAATGCAATGCAATCCTTCCCCACCCCATCCGACTGTTCTACGCATTGAAAAATCTATGAAGTGGATATACAACATAGGTGACAACACATTCCCTTGGAGTACTCCGCTGTTCACTAGAAATTGATTTTATATGACTCCATTAACATTACCTGGCACTTGCCATGCTCATGAACAGAATTAATCAAATTCACATATTTAAAAAATCCCATAATAATGCAGGAATCTACAAAAAATTGGCCGGTGCACACTACCGAAGGCTTTTTTTATTATCCATTTATGCCATGAAAAGTGCATTTCTATATTCTACGCATTTGGGCAGTGAAACTTCTACCTTTTCTAAATCCTCTCAGGTTTCCATTAATCTTTCTCTCCAGTCTCTTTTGAATAAGCATTCTATAATTATTGCAATCTGTCAGGTGTCTTTTTTTTTTTTTGTTATTTTCACCAACACTCGTAACTCTCATTCATCAGGCTTTGCCTCATCATGCCACATTCTACAAATTAATTTTGTTAGTACAATGGGAGTCACTTCATTTTCGGCCAGTATCATCTCAGGAGTTATTCCATCATATCCAATAGCTTTCTATCTCTTTAGTGTTTACAGGATAAATTCAACTTTAATCTCACTAAATTCGTTCATGGGCACATCATGGTCTTCATCAGCTTCAGGTATAAGTCATAGTATTTTTTTTCAACTAAAAATTTCTGATATTATTATGTAAATTTATAAGAAATTAGGCATCATTGAATTTTCAAACATTTATTTTCGGAATTACAATTACTTTTACTATAAAAAACAAAACTATTTTTATAAATGATTTCCAATTGGTATTTTAATGAATAATTAATTGTATTAAGGTGAAAACCGAATTTTACATAACATTCCTAAAATTCTGCTTCAAGTCTCCGGATGATTTTTTCAAAATATCCTTTGGAACTCAGGAAGAAATTCGCTCGGAAGTGATTGATACAACACTTCCTTCCCTGCTTTGGACATGTAATTTCGTACATTGGATATTAATAAATAGAAGCAAATATTATTATTATTATTATTATTATTATTATTATTATTATTGTTGTTGTTATTGGAGTTACGTTGCTATTGTAGAATCTGCACATTATAGCTGTGGGGGAAATGACCTGATTATAGGCTTCCTTTCGGAAAGTAAAATGAAATAATAGAGGTAAAACTAAGTATATTTCTAATAGCAAAGATAACACACCACCTCGCTTATTTACTTATTTATTATTATTTCTTCTCCCTGAATAATCCCCCATATAGGCAGCTTTGACTATAACCCAAGTTTTGGCTTATAATAATTTATTGCAAGTTTCGAAACCACGACCCTAACTATTATTTGCTTTATAAACAAAATGACGTGAACAAAATCAAATAATAACTTTGAATTCATAACGCAAATACATTAATTGTTATCATTAGACTACAGGAGTAAGCAAAAATTATTTTCTTCATGTTGACACCCTCTTTGTTACACAGATTTTATGTACACAGTTCCAGGAATAGTATCACGGAGTCACGGTGTTCAGATGGATTCTTGCTACATTAACGTATTTAATTTTGTTTTTGATTTTTTTAACGACCTAATATTTTTCATAGCAAAAAAGAAAAAAAAAAGTATCACCAGAACACCCACCCCTAGGCCATGTATTTGTAGAGGAAGAGAAGAAGGAAAAAGATAAGAAGAGAGAGAGAGAGAGAGAGAGAGAGAGAGAGAGAGAGAGAGAGAGAGAGAGAGAGAGAGAGAGAGAGAGAGAAGAGAGAATTCAACACCAGACCAAAGAAAGCCTGTTGTTGTTTTGCTGGATAACCGGGGGACGTCAGTGACAGGATACTGTACCAACCGTGTGTCACACAATTGTACATAATTCCTCAAAGGCAGGATGCAATCAACTGAGTTCACAATCTTCTCCCTCCTTCGTCACATGGTGACCAATGTGACGAAGAAGGTTGTGAACTCAAAGGCAGGATGCAATCAACTGAGTTCACAATCTTCTCCCTCCTTCGTCACATTGGTGACCCCGGAGTGACCGACAATGTTCAGAGCAAAACAGCAGACATGAATTTTCATGTTCGTTTGAGTGCGAGGGAAGAGCGAAGATACAAGCATATTATATACAAAAGGAATTATGTACAATTGTGTGACACACGGTTGGTACAATACTCTCTTTCTATCCTGCCTGTCTCGGAACCCCAAACCGAGAGGTAGTCCTGGATCGGAAGACACCCAAGAGGAAGGATCCTCAACGGAGTCAATTTCTTAGGGCTTGACCCGAACCAGGACTCTCGGAAAACCCGAGTCTCTTTACTTTAGGTTATCCTGGACGATTCAGACATCACTGCCATTACTGGTCGGAAAATATTCTCCATTTAAGAAGACTCAAACATTTTATGCAAAGTTTATAGATTTGTTGATAAATTCATTATTTCTTATAAACCTTAGTAATTAAGAATTCAGTTGCCTTCATTACTAATTATTATTACAGCTGTTTACGAATTTTAGATATTTTTTTATCAAATAAATCAGTATTTAAATGGGCAAGAAGAGGCACCCGATGAGATACTAGTGCTAGAGTTATTTGGTACTGTGATGGGAAGATAGTACTACATTGGATCCTTCTTTGGTTAAAGGTAATTTTTCCTTTGCCTAATTTTCGAGTCAACACAATATGAATCTCTCCTATGACTATTAAAGGCCAAAACTGAATTAAATTTTTATTTTTTAAATAAAATTTGATTTGAAATGAAATCGTTTATTTATAAAATCATTGATTAAAGATTTTATGTTAATGTACTGTACATAAGATGAAGATAATATAAATAGATGGAGAGAGCTGACTGGAGCGGCCGACCCTGCTATACAATGGGAATAATGAGGTCGAAAGAAGCAGACAATGACTTGAGTAGCTAAACCAACTATAGTCTATGCTTTGTAAAGAGAGTATAGCTGTTAGTAACCTGGTTTTCAATTATGGCTCAGCAATAGCTTGTTAGGAGGCAGCGAGTTCCCTGGTGTGTCGCAATAAGTATAAAACGATTGAAAAAGTTTCTCTACAAGAACGATATCATGTCAACCTTTCAGTGGTCGGGAATTTAGTCTGAATACTGTGGCACTGAGATATGCTTTAAAGATAAAAGACTTTGCACCCTCAACATCAATACTCCATATTTGTTAGGCCTTTAAGTATTTCCATTCCTTAACTTGAATATCCATCGAACGGTCACAAATAATTTCCAAGATTTCACTGATACTGTTGTTTGTTCGTAACTCTGTCTAAAGTCTAAAGAATATTTTCAGACCGTGTTTGATACTATTCTTTGGAAACTTTTCCTTTACAGATTATATATATATACATATGTATATATATATATATATATATATATATATATATATATATATATATATATATAAATATACATATACCCTATAGATGCAGATGCTATGATGTCATATAGGCCTACAATTCAACGCTTAAAACATACAGATGCAGAAGCTGCAGTGTAAGTTAGGCCTACATTGAAGCGCTTAAACTCGCTTATTAAGCCATTTTCTAATCTTTCAATCTGTGGCGCTGATCGAACTGATTTTATTCTTTAATTAACTTAATTAAATTGTATATAAATATTCGAAACACTTTGGATTTCCTCCTCTCCTTTCTTGTTTCTACTCCTCCCACTCTGAACAACTTCCACAGAAGCAAATTACCTCTTCGATTTCAGGGACAAAAAGGCTTATACAAAGTTGTCCGATTTAGAAATAATTAAATCGCCTAAGAAATATATAATATTTTGATAAATGTATAATTCACAATAGTTTTGGAATATGATTAAGATTTTATCATTAGAAAATAGCATAGATATTTAAAATATCAATATATTATAAAATTATTTTGATGGCTATTTTGTGTGCAGTCTCGTCAAATATTCCGCATTATTTTTTGGCCGCATGTTTTATTTTTGGTATCAACCATTATCATTATTAATAAGAGCTGCGTTTCGTATCAAACAAAGGCTAAAACACTTAAAGTGGTCCTAGGCTTTTTTTTTTTTTTTTAGCATAGATAACTGTCTTTCTTGATGAAAGTTTATGAGTATTTATACTATTCTCTTTTACGCTGAATTCTGTTGTGATGAAATTAGTTATGGCAAATTTTTATGCTTCTTCAACCATTTCTTTGTTTCATGGCCGTCTTCTGCAATTATACAACGTATCCACTCTTATATCTCGTTCTCTTTATGTTCCAAAATGTTCTGTATTACTTTCTTTGCACCTGTCACAAACATCATCTCTGCATTTTCTCCTGAACTTTGCTTTCATTTTGAGCAAGTTTATCCTTTTTTTTCATAATTTGATAGAAATTGAAAGTTCCTATTATGGAAAGAAACTTTGGTTGGGCTATTTGTTAGAATGTGCACATGTGGATGGAAGCCTAGATGAAATGAGAGCATATAATCTAGTGGTTCTAACCTTTTCCAATTATTCACGTAGACGACGCATTTTGACATATATATATATATATATATATATATATATATATATATATATATATATATATATATATATTTATACATATTTGTAAGATGTATATATATATATATATATATATATATATATATATTTATATATATATGAAACTGTACTAGTGTTGATAAAACATTATTTTGGGCTTTGTTGAAGATGATTCTTGTGATAGGGATCTTCCGCCTTGAATAAGATACAACAGAACTATTTTGTCTCATATGTATATATATATATATATATATATATATATGGTATATATATACACATATATATATACATATATATGTTTGTGTGTGTATATGCACGTCAAGTTATATATATATATATATATATATATATATATATATATATATATATATATATATTATACTCCATATATATATATATATATATATAATTAGATATATATACAGATAGATGGATAGATGTTTTTTTAACATTTACACAGTGATATGAAATTCAACAATTATTACTTCAGTCCCATTATTGAACTGCTCATATACTATTCATATATTTTATTATAAAATTTTCTTTGTTCGAGATATTGTTTATTAAATCCCAATTTTGCAATACATTCCGGTAAGTTTTGATTTGCAACTTTTCAGCCATTATCTCTTTTTAAAAAAATTATCCCATTGATATTGTAGAACTGAAAATGTAATTTATCGTTCTCTAAGCAAACACATCATAGAAAGGCAAATGTGTGATCGCTTTTCGTTTTGCATTCCTTAAATCTAAACTGTCCACATTTCCATCACCTCTTTCTGTTGTAAAACTTCGATGGAAAAAAGAAGAGACTAAAACACTGCTTCAGTAATTGACCAAATTTGAAACCTTCGTCGAGGTTAAAATATTGAAGAAGCAAACTTCCTGACAGACTCCTGCCACCTCCTCTTCGGCTTCTGGATAAACCTGGAATAAATGTTTGAGGTCGGGGAAAACCAAAGTTCACCAACAAAAACAACTACAATAACAATAACAATAAAGAAGGGTTGTTTGTATACGCAATGAGATAATTCAATAGCGGTAGAAATGACAGATTAAGGTTTTTCCCTTTTACATTCTGCAATCGATGGAATATATGTGATATTGTGATACCTTTTATTTCTGTATTAGGTAGTGTCTCCCAAAGCTTTGGAATATACTGTAGTATATGTCGTCTTTGATATTATTATTTTTTTTTCTCCTTTCACGGGTAACTTTGCTTTCTCTGACATTCCAAATAGATTTAACAAATGGTTAGTGATGCTAGAAATATCAATAAAGTATCTATTTTGAAGTGTATAACTACAACCATAAGACCTTTATAACCTCTATTTCGAGACGCCCCAACTCTGGCGCTAAAAGCTCTTTGACCTCTATTTTGAAGTGTCATACTTCTAGCATTAAAGATTCATTAACCTCTTGTTGAGGAGCCTTACCTGTAGCATTAGAGGCTCTTTGACGTTTATCATCAGTTGCCTTACATCTAGCATTAGAAGCTCTTTGACCTCTATTTTGAGGTGTCATTCTTCTAGAATTAGAGGTTCATTAATCTCTTGTTGATTAGCCTTACCTGTAGCTTTAGTCTCTTTGACCTTTATTTCGAGTTGCCTTACATCTAGCATTAAAAGCTCTTTGACCTTTATTTTGAGGTCTCATGCGTATAGCCTTAGATGTTATTTGACCTCTATATTGAGGGAACCTACATATGACATTAGAGGTTCTTTGAGCAATTTTTTAGGGGGCCATACTCTAGCATTAGAGGCTCTTCAAACTATTTTTGGAGGTGCCATACTTCAGCATTAGAGGCTTTTTTTTTTTTTACCTCTATTATGAGTTGCGATACTTTTAGCATTAGAGGTTCTTTGACCTCCATTTTGAGTTGCGTTAATTCTAGCACTTTAGGCTATTTTACCTCTTTTTTTGAGTTGCCATACTTTTAGCATTAGAGGTTCACTGACATCTATTTTGAGATGAGTTACCTATAGCATTTGAGGCTATTATGAGGTGCCATACTTCTAGAATTAGAGGTTCTTTTATCTCCATTTTGAGGTACCTTACCTATAGCATTTGAGGCTCTTTGAGCTCTATTTTGATAGGTGCCCTACTTCTACATTAGAGGTTCTTTGACCTCTATTTTGAGACGACTTAGGAATAGCATTTGAGGATCTTTGACCTCTATTTTGAGGTGCCATACCTCTACCATTCTAGGTTCTTTGACCTCTATTTTGAGGCGCCTAACCTATAACATTTAAGGCTCTT
>NC_090744.1:128757342-128774842 GCF_036898095.1 Palaemon carinicauda | reverse complement strand
TACTATTATTATTATTGCTAAGCTGCAATCCTAGTTGGAAAAGCAGGATGCTATAAGCCCAAGGGCTCCAACAGGGACAATTGCTTAGTGAGGGAAGGGAATAAGGAAATTAATAAACTAAAAGAGAAGTAATGAACAATATGAAATATTTTAAGAACAATAACAACATGAAAATAGATCTTTCATATATAAACAATAAAAATAAAAAAAAAACAAGAGAATGAGAAAAAAAAGGTAGGAAAGATTCCTCGAGTGTACCCTCAAGCAAGAGAGCTCTAACCCAAGATAGTGGAAGACCATGTAATAGAGGCTATGACACCATCCAAGACTAGAGAACACAGGTTTGATTTTGGAGTTTCCTTCTCATAGAAAATCTGCTTATCGTAGCTAAAGAGTGTCTTCTACCCTCACCAAGAGGAGAGTAGCCACTGAACAATTATAGTACGGTATTTAACCTCTAGGTGAAGAATTGCATGGCATTCTCAGTGTTCTTAGGTGTATGAGGACAGAGGAGAACGTGGAAAGAAAAAATAAGTTGTAACCTGAGATATAGATCCAATGTAGGACTGTCTGGCCAGTCAAAGGACCCACTAAATCTCCAGTGGTAGTATCTCAACGGGTGGTTGGTGCCCTAGCCACCCTACTACTTACCTGATTTCACTGAAAATTCCCGTGATTATATGAAATCGCTAGAATATGAGACGTTCTGTTACACAAAAAGATGCAAATAAAGAAGAAGAAGAAGAATCCTGCATAAAAGCAACAATGTTCCTGCTGACTGTAAGGTCAGGTAGACCTACAATGCAATGCTCTATAGATGCAGAAGCTGTAATCTCATATAGGCGTACAATGCAACACTTAAAACATATAGATGCAGAAACTTCAATGTCAGATAGGCCTAAAATGCAATGCTTAAAGCATATAGGTGCAGAAGCGGCAATGTAAGATAGGCCTACAATGCAACCCTTAAAACATAGATGCTTGCTGTAATGTCAGAGAGGCCTACAATGTATCGCTTAAAACATATAGATGTAGAAGCTGCAATGTAAGATAGGCCTACAATACAATGCTTAAAACATATAGATACAGGAGCTGCAATGTAAGACAGGCCTGCAATCCAAGGCTTAAGACATATTGATGCAGAAGCTGCAATGGAAGATAGGCCTGCAATGCAATGCTTAAAACATATATTACTGCACTTGAAGATATCTTCAATGGAACGAGGAGGAGGCAAGTTAATACCCTAGGTAGCTGGCGGTGACTGGCTGTTGTGCAAACTTGCTTACTAAGCCAATTTCTTATCTTGGCACTTATCCTTATTCTTCATCTGTGGCTTTCATCTAACTGATTTTATTCTTAAATTAGCGTATTTAAATTGTCTATAAATATTCGAAACAGGATTTTCTTGTTGCTGCTCCTTTCACTCCGACCAACTTCCCCAGAAGCAAATAATTTCTTCAATTTCAGGGACAAAAATGCTTTTACAAAGGCAGCCTATATCGAAATAATTAAATCCCCAAATAAATATATATTATTTTTATAAATGTATAATTCACATTAGTTTTGGAATATAATTAAAGTTTTATCATTAGAAAATCCCATAGATATTTGAGATATCGATATATTATAAACCTATTTTGATGAGTATTTTGCGTGCAGTTGCGAATAACATTCAACACCCTTGATAATAGCATATTTATTTTTGGTATCAACCATTTTCAATATTTATGAAAGTTACGTGTATTCATATCCTAAGGCAGTTATAGTTGTTTGAGGCCTTTTACTAAGACTTTCTTGATTATTTTTTACCATAAACAACTGTCTTCCTTAATGAAAGTGTGAGTGTAATTATATTATTCCATTTTACCCTGAATTCTGTTGTGATGAAATTAGTTATGGCAACCTTTTATTGTTTTCCATCCATTTCCTTGATTCATGGCCGGCTTCTGCAATTATACAACATAAACACTCTTGTAATTCGTTCTCTTCATGTTCCAAAATGTTCTGTATTACTTTCTTTGCACCTGTCACAAACATCATCTCTGCATTTTCTCCTGAACTTTGCTTTCATTTTGAGCAAGTTTATCCTTTTTTCATTATTAGGCAGAAATTTGAAAGTTCCTATATTGGAAAGAAACTTTGATTGGTCAAATTCTTAGAATATGCACATGTGGATGGAAGCCTAGAAAAAGTGAGAGCATATAATCTAGGGGTTCTAACCTTTTGTAATTCTTGACATAGACGACGCATTCTGATATATATATATATATATATATATATATATATATATATATATATATATATATATATATATACAGTATATATATATATACAGTATATATATATATATATATATATATATATATGTATATATATATATATATATATATATATATATATATATATATATATATATATGAAACTGTACTAGCGTTAATAAAACATTATTTTGGTCTTTTTTGAAGATGATTCTTGTGATAGGGATCTTCCGCCTTAAATAAGATACAAAAGAACTATTTTTTCTCAAAATGAAAAGTTTATATTTTAGATTTTTGGTTTCAATCTTGTAATGTTTTTCGTTTGTTTATAACAATTTCAATTTTATTTATGATATATTGGTACCAAAATAAGAAAATTAACTTCTATCATAGAAACTAAATATTTCTTTAAACCAGATTTTTTTGTATGATATTTTTCGGTTTATAATAGGTGCCTGTGAGTAACATGACTTCTGGACTAAAAGGAGACAATGTAAAGATGAAAGATAATCACTATTTGCTGAGAGAGAGAGAGAGAGAGAGAGAGAGAGAGAGAGAGAGAGAGAGAGAGAGAGAGAGAGAGAGAGAGAGAGAGAGAATGTTGATTGTTGGATATGTTGACTGCAGAACAACATTGAATTTTTTTTTAGTTTACGTTGTGGTAATGTTAAACCATGAATAGCAAAAGTACTTTTGTTGACATTTGCTTCAATATACTGCAGAAACAATCGTTTTTTATTTTATAAATCATAAATTATAGATGAAATGTTTATTACTATATATATACTGGTCTATTTACACACACACACACACACACACATATATATATATATATATATGTATATATATATATATATATATATATATATATATATATATATATATATATTTATATATATATATATTTATATATATATATATGTATATATACATATATATATATATATATATATATATATATATATATATATATGTATATATATACATATATATGTATATATATATAGATATAAATTTCTTTACTTTATCACATACACTTCAAAGGTTATGGGTCAGACAAAAATTATGATTGACCTTTGACCTTTAAATGGAAGACCTGAGTCTTCTACGGATATACTAGATGATTATCCAGTGTCAATTATGGCGATTGTATCTTGCTATCTCAAAAGTTATGGCCATCGCTAAAACTTACGTTTCATTTCATCTCTAAGTTTATTTATTACTTTGATCAATCTAACGCAGCACTTCAGTTGAATTAGGCCTAGTGGATTCTATGGATAATGAAAGAGCTCAATCCTTTATAGCTTGAAGTTAAAACAAGGGTTAAATTCTCATTAGAATTTTAATCTCCTTTAATTATGATCTTGAAGTATGATCTTAACCAAAACGTTCTCTATTGCGGTACAAACAATTCCTCGTATAAAGTTAATTGTTAAAACCTATTATCAACCAGTAGGGTCAAACCATTTCGAGTAGAAAGTGATATGCAGACACCTAACGTTTTCACACACACACTCACACACACACACACACACACACACACACATATATATATATATATATATATATATATATATATATATATATATATATATATATATTTATCACTCAACATTACATGTACCGTATTGGTTGAAATCCAGGTTGTTTCATTAAACCCATCTTCAAACATTCAACAATCCAGTAATAATCAAGATTATATTATATGGGGCTCCAAATATGGTAAAAAAAATCTATTTCAATGCAACGAGTATTTGGCCTTCATCGAGCGAGTGACAAGTAGAGCCTCTTGCGAGCCGATGTAAAGGCTTTACTGAATTGTTGAAAAATCCTATGCGAGATACCGAAAACTAGCCAATCAGCGCATTTGTTTACATCGCTTCCGAACCAATCAGCAGTAGCGTCCAGGGCACGCTTCCGAGGAAAGTTTTATTAGTTAGTACTGTGCTAAGATTCTGCTTAATTATTCGCATTTATTCGGTGTAATTTTCATCATTGGTCATTAACCTTGCTCTCTTGAGTAACTCAATTGAGGGAATTACTTAATATTGAGGTTAGTAAGATCGCTGTAACATTTGCAAGTGCAGTGAAAAAGAAGGAAACCCAAGTGGCCGTTGGTGGTTTTTAGGGGGAACGACTTTTTGTCTGACGTCACGTGATCTAATTTTGAAGTTAAGTGATTGTAAGCCTTGCCTTACTGTTAATTTAGGATATTGCAAAACAATAGTACATTCATTGATGATGATAGGCGAGAAAATTGGGCTGTCTATATTGCGAAGCTGAAATCTTAATTCGGGCAGTCGTATGAAAGCTTTGAGAAAAATGCTCCACCCAAGAGAATTGGCCTCCCTTGCCGCTACAAAAACAATGCTTTAGTGTGTAAGACAATGATGCAATTGATGTTATGTTTGCAGTGTTACTTTACTAGTGCATGGATATGGCAATTGTCAAGCGATAAAAAGACCAAGGAGGAGGACAGCAGGAAGAATTCGCCTACTGTAGTAAGAGCTTTACTTTCCACTAGGCTGCGTTTCTCCTGATTCCCGGGATAACTTCCGTGATAATAAAGGCCTGTATGAAGTTATCCGGAATTGTGACAGCCGCCAAGGACATGAGAGGCCCAAAGTTCGGCATGAAGGTTATCGGAAAGTTATTGTCTCATCGGCAAAGAGCGCATTACTATGTCCAAGAGGTCATTAATGAAGACAGGGAGGAAAGCTCATTATCCTGATAGTGACTGTCTTTAACTATGATATATCAGTGCAGTACTGTGGCATTGCTAAGTCCTCGTCGTCATAGTGTTTCATCATTCCTCCTCCCCACCCCACTTCGCATTGAGGAATCCTGCCACACTAACAAGAACTTCTAATTTCGAGTGAGTACTATGACATAGTTTTTCCCATTATATAGGCGTGACCTGTAACACAATGTTTTCCCATTGTCCTTTTCAATGTATTTTCATCCTTTTGCACTAATCACCATTATCTTTTTTTTTTCTTTTATAATTCTCACTGAAATTATATTGTAGGATCATCATTATTGTTTATCGTATGTTAATGTGTAGAATTGTAGTAAGAAATCTTTGCATTTATTCTTTTTGTAGGAAACTTTTTATTCCTTTTCTATCAACGAAATATTGCACAATTTAAGAAAATATATTTGTGATTTTTTGCTTAATAATTTTGAAGCATTAATAATAGAATAACGATATGGGGTAGGAGTTAGTGAGCATTTTTTATAATAATTAATTTCGTACTTTACAATTGTTTTTTTGCCATTATTTTGCCGAGACTTCTAACATTATTATTTTCCATCAACATTTTCCATGCATTTTATTTTTCTGCACTGATATATTTTCCAGGATTGTCATTATTGTTTAATGTTTTTTTTTTTTATTGTGTAGGATTAAGTAGGAAATTTATTTAAGTTTTTTTTTTTTTTTCTTTTAGGAAATCTCTGTATCTTTTTTGTGGGTTGTGGCAAAACGTTTTTCATTTGCTACCAACGAAGTATTTCATTAAAAAACATCTATATTGGGAATTTAAGTCATGAAAATCTTAAAATATTATTAATAAAATAACAATATGGGTTTGGAGTTGGGGAGCATTTTTTTTATAATTATTACCGTAGTACATTACAAAAAAAGAGGGGTACTCAGTAGAGAGCATTCCTTCATCACGCCAAGCAGTCTTATTTTGCTCTTAACTCCACTGCGTACTTGTACTTCGATGTATATTGTTCAAAATCTAATGGATTTGTTCTTAGGTCATACCTCACATGTCTACCAATGTTTCGTTGAAATTTATTTAGTCTAGTAGTTTTTGCGTAATGTTATTCACGAACGAAAGCCAAGCAATCTGATTTTGCTCTTAATTCCACTGTGTACTTGTACTAAGATGTATTTTCTTTAAAATTTGATAGATTTGTCCTGATACCATACTCCATATTTCTACCAAGTTTCGTTGAAATTGGTTCTGTAGTGTTTGCATTATGATGTTCACACACACACACACAAAATAATAGTGCAATTAGTTTCAAAGTACTCCTGCATACTTGTACTTTGATGTACTTTATCCAGAATGTTATAGATTCATCCTTAGGTCATACTCAACTTTAAAACATAGTTTGGTTAAACTCGATAAAATAGTTTTTGTGTAAAGTTGATCACAAACAAACAAACAAGCAGGCGTGAATACTTAAACTTTGCATTTTGGCGAAGGCAATGAAAAACGCCTAAACAGTATTATCGGCCTTCAAAAGGGAAAAAAAGTGTTGACATTTACTCGGAGTCAGAAATAACTAAAATACCTGCATGTTTCAGCTAATGGTGAATTTAAAATATTTTAATTAAGGCTGTAATTACATAAATGCATCTTTATATATACAGTATATATATATATATATATGTGTGTATATATATATATATATATATATATATATATATATATATATATATATATATATATATATATATATATATAATGTATGCGTGTGTATATTTACACACATTGCCTACATAATATGGTCCTAACCCCATATGTATGGAAAATGTTGATTTGAAAATGGTAAATCTTCAATCGGAATTCTCACCACTTTTTAAAAATGGTGCATACGATAAGATCTTTCTCGATCATCATCATCATCATCATCATCATCCCTAGTTGAAAAAGTAGGGTGCTACAAGTCGTAGGGCTCTAACAAGGGTAGTAGCCCAGTGAGGAAAGGAAATAAAAATAAAATATATGAGAGTTAATGAACAAAAACATTTAATCTTTCAAGATTGGTAACAACGTTAAAACATATCTATCATATATAAACTATGAAAAGAGACTTATGTTAACCTGTTCATCCTGAAAACATTTGCAGTACGTTTGAACTTCAGAATTCCTCCCATTTAACCACCAGATAAGGAAGATCACTCCATAGCCTGGTCACAGCAGGAGTAAAAACTTCTTGAATCCTGTGTAGTAATGGGGCTTATGATGGAGAAGGCAAGTCAGTTGAAATTAACTGATATCTAGTAGCGTACTACGTACAGGATGGTACAGTCTGTGAACTAAGAACTAACTGAATGAGAGTGTCAGAGATTAATGTCCAGATTAGAAATAAGAAATTGAATAGACAGCAAGATTTTGTCCAACATATTGAAGCGATAGTTAGCAGGTGAAGACCAGACAGGTCAAGAGTACTCGAAGCAAAGCAGACTGAAATAAATTCAAACATTTCCTCAAGGTAGATTGACCATTGAAAATCATGAAAGACTTCCTCAATTAACCAATTTTTTGTGTAACTGAAGAAGAAGAAAAAACGAATGTGTTTCCCAAAAGAAAAGATGTAATCAAGAACCATACCTAGAATTTTATAAGAATGGTTTATAGTTAAAAAAAAAAAAGACGTTAATGCAATAATATGGATGTTGAGGAACCCCTGTCCTTGACCTACATACAATCAAGAATACCATGCTCTAATTTTAGCCAGATGTGTAAACATTCAGGAGATAGAATTAATGCAAAAAGGATAGCATTGTTTGCATATGCAGCATGACTGTTTTCTAGGCCAAAACACATCTTATGCGTACATAATATGAAAAGCATCACTATTCTGAAGAATATCAGATATTACTTGCCTATAGCCACTTTGGTTCCCATCAACAACTACCTTTTGTAATCTATTCCTTTAAAATTAAATTGATTATCCTAAGAAAAGACCAAATTACTCGCGTCTGCTTAAGATTGAAAACAAAAGCTTCATGATTACACACGTTCAAAGGCAGCACTAAAATCAAGGCCAATCATTCGAACTTCCTGTCCACAAACAAGGGATTTTTGTACGTCATTGGAAATTGTAAGAAAGTCATCACATGCTCTAAGGCTTTGCGACAGCCGAACTTCAAACCAGGGAATAGATGATAATTTTCAGCATACCTATTTACACATTTTGCCAAAACTCGTTCATAAACTTTAGATAGAATAGGAGCTATAGAATGTAGAGTATGCGGTAATCAGCAGGGCTTTCTCTCTCTCTCTCTCTCTCTCTCTCTCTCTCTCTCTCTCTCTCTCTCTCTCTCTCTCTCTCTCTCTCTCTCTCTCTCTATATATATATATATATATGCATATGTATATATTGTTTATATATATTTATAACAATGTCTATCTGTGTTTAGATGTGTGTTTATGTAGAGTATATATATGTATATATATATGAATATATATATGTATATATATGTATATATTCGGTATATATATATGTATATATGTATGTATATACATATATAACATTATGTATATTCACACACGTGCACACACAAATAAAACATAGATAAATATATATATATATATATATATATATATATATATATATATATATATATATATATAATGTTTACATATCATCCAGGAGAGTTAAATTGATAAGAATTGATTGAGATATGCATAGGCCTAGTTCCACTTAAATTCTCAACTCTAGTATTCCTTTCATAGGAAATGATATCAGTTGCGGTTACAAAGCTTGAAAAACGTAGTTGCACAAATATTTTAGTGTCTGACCGACAGAGAACCATCGTCGACACTAGAATCCACACAAATGAAATTCATGTTGAAGCAGGCGTCCGAAAATGAATTTTCTCTCGTAGCACTAAAAAGGATATCCGAGGTATTAATGGTGGAGGTTTGTTTCAATGCCCAGTGATTTCAAAGTTTAATCTTGAATCTCGACGAGAAACGAATTAATTTTAAACATAAGAAAAAAAAAATCGGCCTAAATGAAGATTATTTTTATGGGCGAGGTAAAAAATATGTTTTCAGAGCCCTATATTCAATATTGCAATTCTATTGGCTTAATTTTCGTTGCTTTCTGATTAATGGCTATCATAGCAGGAAAAGAATAATGGAAGATAAGGACAGAGAAATTCCTAGACATTTCTCTTACTACACGGTGTTAACATTTCCTGTGGTTATATTGGATAGCGTATACCTGTGAATGTGTTATGGACTTGAAGTTGAACATTCATTCGGCTAAATGGAGAAATGTTAGGGTGAGAGTTCCCAACAAATGAGAGGAAATGTTGAGGGGAGAGGGAATGATGAATGGGGCGTGATAGGGAAGGAGAAATTTGGTATGAAAATGAAGAGGAAATGTGGCATGAGAGGGTAGAAGAAATGTGGCATGAGAGGGAGGGGGAAATGTAGCATGTGAGGGAAGGGGAAATGTGGTATGAGAGGGAAAGAGAAATGTAGCATGAGAGGGAGGGGAAAATATGGCATGAGAGGGAAGGGGAAATGTGGTATAAGAGGGGAGAAGATATGTGGCATGATAGGGAAGAGGAAATGTGGCATGAGAGGGAAGAAAAGATGTGACATGAGAGGGAAGGAGAAATGTGGTATAAGAGAGAGGGGTAAATATGGCATGAGCGGGAAGGGGAAATGTGGTATGAGAGAGAAGGTGAAATGTGGCATGATAGGGAAGGGGAAATGTGGTATAAGAGGGAAGATGAAATATGGCATGATAAGGAAAGGGAATTTTGGTATGAGAGGGAAGAAGAAATGTGGTATGAGAGGGAAGGAGAAATAAGGCATGATAGGGAAAGGGAAATAGGGCATGAGAGGGAAGAGGAAATGTGGCATGATAGGGAAGGAGAAATGTGGCATGATAGGGAAGGGGAAATAAGGCATGAGAGGGAAGAGGAAATGTGGCATGATAGGGAAGGGGAAATATGGCATGAGAGGGAAGGAGGAATGTGGCATGAGAGGGAAGGGGAAATGTGGCATGATAAGGAAGGGGAAATCAGGCATGAGAGGGAAGGACAAATGTGTCATGAGAGGGAAAGGGAAATGTGGCATGAGAGGGAAGAGGATCTGTGGCATGATAGGGAAAGGGATATGTGGCATCAGAGGGAAGGAGAAATGTGGCATGAGAGGGAAGGAGAAATGTGGCATGAGAGGGAAGGATAAATTTGGCACTAGAGGGAATAGGAAATGTGGCATGGGATTCGGGAAGGGGAACTTTGTCATGAGAGGGAAGGAGGAATATGGCATGAGAGGGAAGGGGAAATGTGACATGAGAGGGAAGGAGGAATATGGCATGAGAGGGAAGGGGAAATGTGACATGAGAGGGAAGGAGGAATATGGCATGAGAATGAAGGAGAAATGTGGCATTTTCAACTTCAACTTCTTTACTCCATTTGTTAGGCCTATAAGTATTTCCATTCCGTATCTTGAATATCCAACCTATAATATCCATCGAACGGTCACAAATAATTTCCAAGATTTCACTATAACTGTTGTTTTTTCGTAACTCTGTCTAAAGTCTAAACAATATTTTTAGACTATATTTGATACCATTCTTTGGAAACTTTTCCTTCATATATATATATATATATATATATATATATATATATATATATATATATATATATATGTATATATATATATATATATATATATATATATTTATATATATATATACAGTATATATATACAGTATATAACGAATTTTAATTCAAACTCTTCAAAGATGATATTAAAACTGGTCATTTTTATTTGTGAAAAGCAACTTCACTAAAATAGATTCTCTTAATTAAAATGAAAAAAAAGTCCTCAGAATTCGATTTGATTTCCATATTTACTTACTGCCCATTTTGTCTGGTTTGCTTTTTTCAATCTTTCATTAAACTCCAATTCTAAAGACAATGAATCCATCTTATTAATCCTTTTTCATTTCTAAAAATATTCGATGTTCCATTGCATATTCCTTTCTCATCATCTCTGTCTTGAGCCCAACCTCATGAGCTATTTGATGCATTTTGGTAAGCAAGCATTAAAAGTCCTATGGTGTTATGGTGATAAGGACAATGTCATCAGCATACTGTAGATCAGTTAATTTTCTGTTACCAATCCATTACAATCCTTCTCCACCCTCCCCAACTGTTCTATCCATTAGAAAATCCATGAGGATAAGTGACATAAGTGACAACACATTCCATTGGAGTACTCCACTGTTCACTGGAAATTCTTTTGATAGGACTCCACTAACATTAACATTGCACTTGCTTATTCTTGAACAAACCTAATCAAATTTACACATTTAAGAGGAACACTATAATAACGTAGGACTATCCTCAAAATTGGCTGTTGTACAATATCAAAGGCTTTTTAATAGTACACAAATGCCATCAAAAGTGTATTTCGATATTATAAACATTGCTGTACAAGTCTTACATTGATAGTTAAGTCAATACAACCTTTACCTTTTCAAAATTCTATTTTTTCTTCTCTCAGCTTTTCATCAATCTTTCTGTCTAGTCTTTATAGAATGAACATACAATTTATTTTCATGACAACTAACATAAGTAAGATTCCTCTGTAATTATCGCAGTTAGTTAGATTTCCTGTTACCAATCCATTACAATCCTTCTCCACCATCCCCAACTTGTTTATCCATTACAAAATCCATGAGGAGGATAAGCAACATAAGTGACAACATATTTACTTGGAGTACTCCACTGTTCACTGGAAATTTATTTAATAGGACTCCAGTAATATTAACTTTGCAATTGCTATGCTCAAGAACAGACTTAATCAAATTTACATATTTAAGAAGAACTCTATAATTACGCAGAACTCTCCTCAAATTTGTCCGGTGTACAATATCAAAGGCTTTTTATTAGTCCACAAATGCCATCAAAAGTGTACTTCTATACTCTACACATTGCTGTACAAGTCTTAATATGAAAATTTGGTCAATATAACCTCTACCTTTTTGAAATCCTGTTTGTTCATCTCTCAGATTTTCAATAATATTTCTCTCTAGTCTTCATAGAATGAACATACAATATATTTTCATGACGACTAACGTAAGTAAGACTCCTCTGAAATTATTGCAGTCACTTAGTTCTCCTTTTTTTGGCATTTTCACCAATTCTCCTAGGTCCCAATCATCAGGTTTTGCCTCTTCACGCCACATTCTACAAAATAATCTTGTAAGTATTATGGGAGTATTCGTTTTCGCCAATATCATCTCAGCAGTTATTCCATCCCATCAATGGGCTTTCCATCTCTTGAGTTTTTAATGATATCTTCGACCTCAGTAGTGTTCCATCCAGCGTTGTCTTCTTTTATCCTCTGTCGTTATATAAGATCAATTTCTCTTTTTGATGGGTATATGCTTCTTCTTCTTTGCCCAGTAGATATTTCAGTAATAACTCTATGAGCAATTCTTACACCATAGCCCCTCCCTGAATTCATAGCTTTGTCAGCCTGACCTTTCCTGTATAAATATTCTTTCCAGTCATTCTTGGCTTTTCTTTTGACATTACTATCAGTACTGGAATACTTAGCCTGTTCTAACTTGTAATATTCATTACTTGCTCGAAAGCTTTCAACAAACAATTTATATCTTTGTTTTCTTTTAATAGTATCCCAAGTACCATTTTTTCCCATGGTTATCTCCTTGTAACTGCATATCCCAAGACTTCGCAACCAACTAATTAATATATGTTGTTAATATCGTACAATTCTTAATTGTCTAATATATATATATATATATATATATATATATATATATATATATATATATATGTTATAAGCCCCTGGGCTTATAACATTGTGCTTTTCCAACTAGGGTTGCAGCTTAGCAAGTGATAATGATAATATACATATATATAAATATACTGTATATATATAAGTATATATATATATTTGTATATATTTATAATATATATATATATATATATATATATATATATATATATATATATATATATATATATATATATGTATATATATGTATGTATATATATAAAAGAGAATTACCGGTATATTGATTGAACACAGAATGATGATTGTTTGAATTATAGTAAACATTTAAATTTATTATATATTAGAGTACTGTCTAATGAGAGCAGCACTTGTATGATTGTTGATAGGAAGAAATTCGTATTTCGGAACAGCAACTGCACACTGATTGACTCAGGACCACGCTAAGTAAAATATTGTTTATCTCGTTCTACATTAGATTTCGGTGGAGAGAGAGAGAGAGAGAGAGAGAGAGAGAGAGAGAGAGAGAGAGAGAGACCCTAGGGCTTTATCAATATGATCTTATTTAAAGATTGATTGGCTTGCCTAGCGTCGCAACTACAAAGGTCATTGACACTAAAGTCCATTTCTTTTAGCGATGCATATTTGCACCGACTCGCAGCGGTGCCCTTTTAGCTCGGAAAAGTTTCCTGATCGCTGATTGGTTAGAATTATCTTGTCCAACCAATCAGCGATCTGGAAACTTTTCCGAGCTAAAAGGGCACCGCTGTGAGTCGGTGCAAATATGCATCGCTAAAAGAAATGGACTATAGGCGGCGTCATAACTGCCAGGGTCACTGACGCCTCAAGGTAGAGTGAAACGCAGTAAAAAGTTTTTAATCATCATATCATATCCCTGAAGACAGAGAGGATTTTGGAACGTTCAAGTCAGAGTATTTTTTTTTCAACTAGAAATTTCTGATATTGTTATGTAAATTTATAAGAAATTAGACATCATTGTATTTTTGAACTCTTATTTTAGGATTAGAATTACTTCCACAATAAAAATCAAAAATATTTCTCTAAATGATTTTAATTGTTATTTTAATATCTAATTGTATCGAGTTGAAAGCCTTATTTTCCATTACATATCTTTAATTCCATCTTGTCTTTAGACGAGTTCTTCAAGGATTCCTTTGGAACTACGGAAAAAATTCGCTTGGAAGTGATTGATAAAAGACTTCCTTCCCTACTCTGAACATATAATTTTGTACTATAGATTTTAATTTATACAATCAAATATCTGTAGATAAAATCAATATTAAAATTATCTAAAGTAAAGCTTAATTTGTTATTAAACTTTTTATAAATATGTTAATATCTACTTACTACAAATATATAAAATTTTTCTTGTTATCTGGATGAATGATCCTTTCTGCATTTCAGATTTGGATGTTTGATCTTATGTCTTACATCTGGAAGCTTGATCTTTTCTGCATGTTCTCTACATATCTGGATATTTGATCGTTTCTGCATCTCAGTAATGGATATTTAATCTAGTTCTTGCATCTCATATCTGGATAATTGGTGTTCTCTGCATTCCAGATCTGGATGCTTACTGAACTAGAAGCTATTTTTTTTAATACGAAGTCTTATTTTTCTGATTTGTAAACGTGTTGTTTCCTCATGCATTTCAGTCTATTCTTCCCGTTGTCAATAAAAATATTGATTATCAGTTCGGGAAAAGGGGAACTTTCCCTTAATTACATTTAAATTTAATATTCTTCTCTCTATTGAGGGTAGTATTTACCTTTTCCCGTTTATAATAGAAGTTTTAATGAAGTGATAAACAACTCGTTTCCCCCACACATTAAAACTCGCCCTACAAAATTGCATTCTTTGTTCTGAAGTCCTTCATTTAGTTATAATTGCTTTTGTTTATTTGTTTAAAATTTCACCCTAATTTAAAGTTTGTTTTTGTTTTATGTTTTTTTTTTTTCTCTTGATCTACACTAAAATGTCAAGAGTCTGAACTCTCATCTATGAATTTTGAGTAACTAATAATTATCGTATTTTTGTTTCCCCTTTTAATTTTAAAATCATGTTTACTTGTGTTCTCTTTAATTGTCAATAAATGTTTCACTATAATGATAGACTCGAAGAAAATATATTTGTTTTATCTCTTTGATGCAGTTTATAAAAACTGGTCAACGCAACGAGAGCAATTTTAGTCAAACAAAATTCCGTTTTTACATTTTGCATAACTAACTATCTGTTCACATTTTAATACGATACAGCAAATGTTATGAATTTGAGTACACTTCCATAGCATTACACCGAGTTTTATGCAGTAGCTTGGTTGTTACTGCAACTGTATTCATAAGGCCTAAAACATCCATACATAAGTAAGGTTATTGTGATAAATAAATTAGGGATTTAAATGTGAATAATAAGCAAAATTCACACATAGCAACAAAATTATATCAATTTACATTGCACAAATAACATCCACTGCCAAGATAGATGAAAATCACTCGGAGTATATATGAATAATAAAGTCAAGCTTAACTAACGAGATATTAGGGCTTCGTTATTAGGAAGGAAGAGAGAATGGTAACTGAATATGACAAAAAAAGTATAAAGGATTGCAAGAGGTTGATGCAAGATGACGAACGTTATAAAGGAAAATAACATCGTATACATACATACATACATACATACATACACATTTGTGTATATATATATATATATATATATATATATATATATATATACATTTATATATACATATATATATATATTTATATATATATATATATACATATATATGTATATATATATATATATATATATATATATATATATATATATATATATATATATATATATATGTATGTAAGCATGAAATCCCTGAACGATGTCAATTACGTTGATAAAAGTTCATACTTATTATTTCTTTGGTATAGAATGTAATTTCAGTAATTAGGGTGTGATGTTTAATGTTCAATGACCATAATCTATTATACTATTAATAGTATATTCTTCTTCAGCTGCGAGCAATCACATCGTTAGATAGTAGGTTGACCAGGACACCAGTCACCCGTTGAGATACTACTGTTAGAGTGTCAATGGGTGTTTTGACTGGCCAGACAGTACTACTCTGGTTACCGCTCATTTTTCCTTTGCTTACACATATACCGAATAGTCTGGCCTATTCTTTCCTCATTCTCCTCTGTCCTCATATATCTGACAACACTGAGATTACCAAACAATTCTCCTTCGATGAAGGGGTTAACTATTGTTGCTACCTGACATATAGCCATGTCCTAGTATGATATAAAGCCAAGACTACAGAGCCATATTATTATTATTATTATTATTATTATTATTATTATTATTGTTGTTGTTGTTGTTATTGTTATTCGAGATACGTTGCTATCGTAGAATCAGCACATAATAGGTGTGGCTGAATATGTGACCCGATTACAGACTTCCTTTCGTAAAGTAAAATTAAATAATAAAGGTAGAATTAATTACATTTGTAATAGCGAAGGTAACACACCATCTTGCTTTTTTACTCATTTATTTATCATTTTTTCTTCTCCCTGAATAAACCCCTTGAGAGATTAGACCTGTATAGGCAACGTTGACTATAATCTAAGCTTTGGCTTATAATAATTTATTACAAGTTCCGAAACCACGATCCTAACTAACTTTTACCTTATACACAACACGACATAGGCTAAATCAAATAATAACTTTAAATTCATAACCCAAATGCTTAAATTTTTATCATTAGACTACAGGACTAAGCTTAAATTATTTTCCCTCTTCCTCACACAGACTTTATCTACACAGACAGCGCCAGGAATAGTCTTAAGGAGTCACGGTGTTCAGAGGGATTCTTGCTACATTACCATATTTAATTTTTGTTCTGATCTTTATAACGATCTAATATTTTTCAATGATATAATTTTTCCTAAGAGTGGATCAACGTTTTCTCATACATACACATGTTTACAAAGTGAAATATAAGTGTTAATACTGAGAGGCAACTTATGAAAAACGCTTGTCCGATGTAAGAAAGAAAAAGTAAAAAAAAATATCACAAGAACCCCCTACCCCTAACCCATGTATTTGTAGAGAAAGAGAAAAAAGAAGAGGATAAGAAAGAGTTATTGATGGAAAGGAGAGAGAGAGAGAGAGAGAGAGAGAGAGAGAGAGAGAGAGAGAGAGAGAGAGAGAGAGAGAGAGAGAGAATTCAACATCAGACCAAAGAAAGCCTGTTGCTGTTTTGCTGGATAACCGGGGGACGTCAGTGACAGGATACTCTCTTTCTATCCTGCCTGTCTCGGAACCCCAAACCGAGAGGTAGTCCTGAATCGGAAGACACCCAAGAGGAAGGATCCTCAACGGAGTCGATTTCTTAGGGCTTGACCCGAACCAGGACTCTCAGAAAACCCGAGTCTCTTTACTTTAGGTTATCCAGGATGATACAGAAATTACTGCCATTACTCGTCTGAAAATATTCTCCATTTAAGTAGACTCAAACCTTTTATGCAAAGTTTATAGATTTCTTGATAAATTCCTAATTCCTTATAAAGGATAATAATTACCAATTTAGTTGCCTTCAATAATAATTATCATTACAGCTAATTATGAAGTTAGATATATTTTTTATTAATCAAATAAATCAGAATTATGATGGCCAACGGTAGGCACCCGATGAGA
>NC_090744.1:128737342-128752342 GCF_036898095.1 Palaemon carinicauda | reverse complement strand
TCTCTCTCTCTCTCTCTCTCTCTCTCTCTCTCTCTCTCTCATTCATTACAGGAAGAAACTCGATATTAAAAATGTCACACGGTTAATTAATTTTGTTCCTTTTTATCCTCTTTGACTCTCAACGAAAAATGTCGCCAGTTTTTAAGTGTCAGAATACTAGATCTCTCTCTCTCTCTCTCTCTCTCTCTCTCTCTCTCTCTCTCTCTCTCTCTCTCTCTCTCTCTCTCTCCTTGAGAATTAATCCTTCAGAAGAACCATTATGATTTTCTTGAAAGAAAACAACAAAGGAATTACAAGTGTTTTGAATACCAAACTTGAAACTATTCTCATTACAAATAACGGGGGCCTCTTGAAAAGCAGATCTCTTTCCAGCTAATAAAGTCATAGAAGGTTAGTTTTAACGTTGTTAGGTATATAGGGGCTGTATACACACAGAAACACACACACACACACACACATATATATATATATATATATATATATATACTGTATATATATATATATATATATATATATATATATATATATATATATATATATATATATATTATATATATATATGTATATACCGAGACAGATACAAAATTAAAGCTTACGGAGATGACTAATTAGATAATATTTAGAAAATGTTAGAAAGCAGAAATCACATTTAGGTAAGAATAAGATACACAAAGTCGAGATCGTTGTAACATGAAGCAAGTTTAGACTTATAAAGGATACATTAAATTAACCCTAATAAGTTAAACTGAATGGTGATCTACCTGGCACTGGAAACTGTAGGAAGTAAAATATCCCTTTCCTCCATTTACTGATTAATTACAGAATGATTATAGATATAAGTTATATGTTACTAGTTAATGGATACTAAATCGTGTTACTTGAATATAAATGACTGCGCTGAACGGATATCAAGCAATATGTTGTTTCTGGCCTCGGATAATTGATATTCTCATCTTGATGAATTGGCAAAATTACTGCAAATTCATATTTGATCGATAGCCATTACGAAAACACCGGTATCGTTGCTACCGTGGTAGGTGCAAATGTATTTAATATGATGTTTGTGTTTTTTTTGTACTTGTTATGCTTTTATCTTTCGTCAGTGAATTCAAGTTAGAAATTAAATAGATAATGTATGCTTTTATTTAAAGTTTCATTGGGGACTGATGTTTTATGGAAGTTTCCTAATAGCAATGGTTTTTTTTCAAGAAGTTTATACAATTTAGTGTCCATAAACTTCTTGGATTCAGTATTTATAAACCAAGGAAAATAAACCATTGCTGACATATATCTACACCATACAAAAAGCTCTATTAAAATTTAATGATGATCTAATTAATTGCGTGAACAAGTATGATCAAGAAATAATTTAATTAATGTTTATTGAAAACAACAGCATTGGAAACCCTTTACCTCTCTCGATCCAATGCTAATCGGTTTCATATGTGTAATTATTATCCCAATTTAGGTATATGAGAACTTCTTCACAAACTCCTAATGCAGGAATGAATTTTAAGAGTAGGGGGAGACTTGAAAAGTGAAAAATCTCTTTCATCTGTGACCATATAAGTGTTTTTTAAACAAGGTCAAGTGTAGATAATTCCGAGGTTTTAAACATGTTTTGGAAGCCATCTGTGAGGTCATTATTATTACTCACGAATAATCTTCTTTGTTGTAGTTTGTTTCATCTTATTTTGAACTTACATTTTATCTTTTATTCACTTATGGGTATTTTAGAAGAGAGCGTTTCGAGAAAATTTTGCGTTTACTATATTTATAGACTGAAAGTGTTTTTATTTTGTTAAAAATCAAAACATCCCAGAAATGATATACTCTAGTGCTCATGTTAATAATCATACATCATATACCAAAGGCACTTCCCCCAATTTTGGGGGGTAGCCGACATCAACAATGAAACAAAACAAAAAAGGGGACCTCTACTCTCTACATTCCTCCAGCCTAACCAGGGACTCAGCTGAGTTCAGCTGGTACTGCTAGGGTGCCACAGCCCAACCTCCCACATTATCCACCACAAATGAAGCTTCATACTGCTGAGTCCCCTACTGCTGCTAAACTCCGCGGTCATCTAAGGCATCGGAGGAAGCAGCAGGGCCTACCGGAACTGCGGCACAATCGCTCGCCATTCATTCCTATTTCTAGCACGCTCTCTGGCCTCTCTCACATCTATCCTCCTACCACCCAGAGCTTTCTTCACACCATCCATCCACCCAAACCTTGGCCTTCCTCTTGTACTTCTCCCATCAACTCTTGCATTCATCACCTTCTTTAGCAGACAGCCATTTTCCATTCTCTCAACATTGCCAAACCACCTCAACACATTCATATCCACTCTAGCCGCTAACTCATTTCTTACACCCGTTCTCACCCTCACCACTTCGTTCCTAACCCTATCTACTCGAGATACACCAGCCATACTCCTTAGACACTTCATCTCAAACACATTCAATTTCTGTCTCTCCATCACTTTCATTCCCCACAACTCCGATCCATATATCACAGTTGGTACAATCACTTTCTCATATAGAACTCTCTTTACATTCATGCCCAACCCTCTATTTTTTACTACTCCCTTAACTGCCCCCAACACTTTGCAGCCTTCATTCACTCTCTGACGTACATCTGCTTCCACTCCACCATTTGCTGCAACAACAGACCCCAAGTACTTAAACTGATCCACCTCCTCAAGTAACTCTCCATTCAACATGACATTCAACCTTGCACCACCTTCCCTTCTCTTACATCTCATAACCTTACTCTTACCCACATTAACTCTCAACTTCCTTCTCTCACACACCCTTCCAAGTTCTGTCACTAGTCGGTCAAGCTTCTCTTCTGTGTCTGCTACCAGTACAGTATCATCCGCAAACAACAACTGATATACCTCCTATTCATGATCATTCTCGCCTACCAGTTTTAATCCTCGTCCAAGCACTCGAGCATTCACCTCTCTAATAATAATAATAATAATAATAATAATAATAATAATAATAATAATAATAATAATCGCAGTAGTATTAGTTTTAATGACCCCAAGAGTGAGAAAAGGCTTAATAAGGCATATACCCTATTTCCATTATGAAAGCTTCTTCTTTCCCACCGCTATCCTTACATTAAGGGGTCGGTTGCCTGATGCGCCCTCTTCAATGCCTTCTGTCAAAGGCATCCTCTTCCACCAAACCTCTTCTCTCCATATCACCCTTCACCTTATCTCGCCATCTATTTTTCTGGCTCCCTCTTGATTTTCTCCCCTTAACAGGCTCTTCCTAATCCCTCCTCACTCCCTCCCTACCATCCATCCTTAACACGTGACGAAACCATTTCAGTCGTGACACTTATCATCTCTCTAATCTAAACTACACCTGCCATTTCCTTTATGAAAGCGATTCTTAGTAAATCATATTTTTGTATATCAGCCAACAACAGAAATCCAATTAATAATTCCTTAGAATTCTGACTGCTCTGAGTTGCTTCCTAGCTAGTGCTGTTTCCCAGGTGGATTCGTAAACTTGCTAAAAATTCAATTTGATTAGAAACCTTACATGTCAACAAGTCCTTCCAGAAACCGATGTAAGTTATTTCTAATATTTTACGGATTTGTTGCGATGATATTGCTGTACTATTTACAGGAAGTTCATGGGTATGTAAAGTCAAATTCCATATAGTATTATGTTCAGTGGCAGTGTCCCTGTACTTGTTAATAATTCATACTCAGGGATATGACATGTAAAGCAGAATAGCAATGAAGGAGTGGTGTATCGAACTATGCTTTATTCCATAATTTTAATGACGCTAAATGTTAAAAAATCTCTATGCTTATAAATGTTTCTCACACCTTTAAATATTACCATACCAGAATTAGTAAATACATTTATTTTCAACTGCTGCAACCCCTTTTTTCCATTTTTAATTAATTATCTCGACTTCACGAATATAAAGAAGTAATTCAGAATTCTCTCTTAGCTCCAACCAACCTGGGCCTCAGTAGACGTCAAAATTCCCCTAGATATTTTGCTTTCAAATAACATTTTTCCAACTGATGTGTAATTTATCATAATGAAATAAAATCTTTCATATGATTTAATTCCATGTTAAATGCTAAGCAACTGTTCTAATGACTTTTAACATATTAATGACAATACTAGCTTCCGATTTTGTAATCTCAATTGTATCACATTGAATAAATCTGTTATGTAGGTAAGCTAGATTAGATAAGAATCGAGTAAGGACTATATATGTATGTGCAATTAGTAAGAGAGAGGCTGGGAGGATTTTGGGTTGGAGGGAAGAACAATAATCTGAAGAAAAATTAGAACAAAACACCAACAGTGGAATAATTTTGTATTCTATAAGTAATTGTGTACCAATATTAGTATGCAAATCCGAACGTAATACGGATTTCCTACCACGTAATAAACCTGTTATCCTTCCCAAACCTTTCGTAACTTATTCTACCTGCCTGTCCGTCTCTGGCCAGGAGGTCCAGACAACTCCCGGACAAGTGACGGCATAATAACAGGGCCGCAACAAGTCATTTGTTGGTCTTTTGCTAGGATTAAGGCTGTCATGTTTCTGAACCTCAGGACTAGAAAACAAAGACTATCGATGCTCTCGGAGTATTGTAAGTTTCGTGGCAGATTTTGTCTGATGTTTATATTGTATTTGGACAGGTATTTCATTTAGTATTCATGAGCGATCCGTATATGATTGCAAATGTTATAGTTGTGATCATCTGAGTAATTGAAAGTCAGTTATCTAAATATCCAAAAAAGTATGTCGCATGACAATGGCAAATGATAGTAAATCCTTGGCATGCGTCTGAAACGTTTATCACGTTTATACAATGACCGCCATTACTAACAGCCCCCCATTTTAGCAGAGATTTTGTCCTAAAACAGGACAAGAACTCTGCAAGCAAGGTCTGAAGCCACTTGCCTTAATGACTCCTTCCTCAGTGAGTCTCACCACGATAATGGATAAATATCTAAGCTGCAACTAGGGTCATAATTTTACGTTATTTTGACAGTAAATTAACTTTAAGTGCCTCGTAGAAATAAGCATGCTGACTGTGAGGCAACAACCAAAAAAAAAAAAAAAAAAAATTTAAAACTGCAAAATTGAAAATTAAAATGCAAGGATGGTTAAAGTTAAGTGACCTAGTGCAGTGGTAGGCATAAAATTAAAGAAAATTGACATATATGCAAATAGATAAAGTAAGTCAATAAAAATGAATCAAATGTAAATAATGAGGCCAAAATGGCTCCTCAAGTTTATCTACCTGGGGAGACACCAAGGCCAATTAACATTTTTTCATACAAACTAACTTAACTTACTGAGTATGGCTACAGGCTAGGGACATGGCACTGTGCCCTGAGCACTAATGCCTGGAGAGGACATCTGCTATTTTATTATCTGTGCCTCTTATGTGCTCGACCTTCCAATTGTAGTCTTGGAGGTCCATGCACCACCTCATGAGTCTCTTATTCTTTTTTCGGAACTGCGTCCTCAGAATCTGAAGCTGTAAGTCTAAATTCAGGAGGAATTGGGTAATCGTTTGTACACTTGAATTGATCGTATTTGCTGCTACTGAAGAAACACAGAAGGAATATAATTGCTGAGTTTTAGAATCCTGCATAAAAACAACAATGTTCCTGCTGATTGTAAGTTCAGGTAGGCTTACAATGCAATGCTCTATAGATGCTGAAACTGTAATGTCAGATAGGCCTACAATGCAATGCTTAAAGCATATAGATGCAGAAGCGGCAATATAAGATAGGCCTACAATGCAATCCTTAAAACATATAGATGCTTGCTGCAATGTCAGATAGGCCTACAATACAACGTTTAAAACATATAGGTGCAGAAGCTGCAATGTAAGATAGTCCTGCAATGTAAGCCTTAAAACATATAAACCATTTAAAATCAAAATATGATGATGCTTTTATTCTTTGATATCGCCGCACTTGAAGAATTGTCTTCAACGGAGCGAGGAGGAAGCAAGTTAATACCTTAGGCAGCTGGCCGTAACTGGGTTTATTAAGCCATTTCTTCCTAGTTTGGCACTTATCCTTATTTCTTCACCTGTGACTTTGATCTAACTGATTTTATTCCTAATTTAGCGTTTTTAGATTATCTATAAATATTCGAAACACTTAGGATTTCCTCCTCTCCTTTCTTGTCGCTGCTCCTCTCACTCCGAGCAACTTGCACAGAAGCAAATTATCTCTTCGATTTCAAGGACAAGAATGCTTTTACAAAGTCAGCCTATATCGAAATAATTAAATCCCTAAATATATATATATTTTTTTGATAACTGTAAAATTCACATTAGTTTTGGAATATAATTAAGATTTTATCGTTAGAAAATCACATAGATATTTGAGATATCGATGTATTATAAAACTATTTTGACGAGTATTTTGTATGCAGTCGTGAATAACACGCTTTTTTCTTGGGACTGACCTATCATTTATTTTTGGTATCAACCATTATCATTATTTATGAACGTTACGTAGTATTCATTTCCTAAGACATTTATAGTGGTTTGAGGTCTTTTACTATGACTTTCTTGATTGTTTTTTTTTTCTCCATAAACAACTGTCTTCCCTAATGAAAGTGGAGTAATTTTATTATTCCATTTTACGCTGAATCCGATTCTGATAGAAATAGTTGTGGCAACCTTTTATGCTTTTCCATCCATTTCCTTGATTCATGGCCGTCTTCTGCAATTATACAACATAAAGTCTATTTAAAATGGGCATATTTGTAAATTACAAAGCACATTCATTATTATGCAAAATCAGCGGCTGTACAAAAAATGTTATGTATTACCTTCTTTGCACAGGTCACCAACACCATCTCTCCATTTTCTCCTGAAATTTGCTATTATTTTGAGCAAGTTTATCTTTTTTTCTCATAATTAGATAGAGATTTGAAAGTTCCTTTATTGGAAAGAAACTTTGGTAGGGCTATTTGTATGAGGACAGAGGAGAATATGTAAAGAATAGGCCAGACTATTCGGTGTATGTGTAGGCAAAGGGAAAGAACCGTAACCAGAGGTAAGGATTCAATAGTACTGTCTGGCCAGTCAAAGGACCCTATAACTCTTTAGTGGTAGTATTAATTAATGAAATTGTAATTAATCATTACCTATTACTTGGTTCATTAATGTCTTTAGCAAGTTTCGCCTTTTGAGATTTACTTATTATTTAGTTAGACCCAACTTGTGAAGGTTTAAATGCTCAGTTTGCCCCTCCTCGCCTTATTGTTATATGTGACTTGAAGTAAGCACTCCTGATTTTATAATTCGTATGAAGCCTATAGGATTTGACATAAAATAGACTGGAGAAATTTAACAAATCGTACTTAATGCCACATAGACACCCTTTATAAGTTACAAGATTTTATGCAAATATTTATTGTTGCTACCTGACATATAGACATACCCTAGTATGTTATAAAGCCAAGACTACAGAGCCATATTATTATTATTATTATTATTATTATTATTATTATTATTATTATTTTTTTTTTTTTTATTATTTTTATTATTGTTTGGCCTCTATTTTTGAGCGCCTTACCTATAGCATTTGAGGCTCTTTGACTTCTATTTTGAGGTGCCATACTTCTAGCATTAGAGGTTCTTTAACCTCTTTTTTTAGGCACCTTACCTATAGCAATTGAGGCTCTTTGACCCTTTATTTTGAGGTACCTTACTTGTATCATTATAGGTTCTGTGACCTCAATTGCGCGAGCCTTCCCTTCAGCATTTGAGGCTCTTTGCCCTTTATTTTGAGTTGCTTTACCTTTAGCACTTGAGTCTCTTTGACTTCTATTTTGAGGTGCCATGTTTATAGCACTAGAGGTTCTTTGACTTCCATTATGAGGCACCTTGCTTCTAGCATTACAGGCTCTTTGACCTCTATTTTGAGTTGCCTTACATATAGCATTTGAGGCTCTTTGACCTCTATTTGAGTTGCCTTACCTATAGCAATACAAGCTCTTTGACCTCTATTTTGAGCTGCCTTACCTATAGCATTAGAGGTTCCTGTACCACTTTTGAGTTTCCTTACCTCTATCAATAAAGGCTCTTTGACCTCCATTTCGAGGTGCTTGTCTTCTAGTAGTAGAGGTTGTTTGACCCCTATTTGTAAGCGCCATATGTCTGGTATTAGAGGATCTTAAACCTACATTTAGAGGTTGCATACTCTTACCAGTAGAGGCCCTTTGACATTTACTTTCAGGAGCCATAATTCTAGCATTAAAAGCTCCTTGTCCTCTACTTTGATGTGCCATACTTCTAGCAGTAGAAGCTCTTTTACCTCTTATTCCCAGGTGCCTCACCTCTAGCATTAGAGGCTTATTTACCTCTATTTTGAGGTGCCATGCATCCAACACTAGAGTTTCTTTGACTTCTATTTAGTGGTGCCCTATCTTTAGCATTTAACCCTTGTTGACCTCTAATCCTGTCCTGCCATTTAACTTTTCTGTATGTAATTTCCGACGATTTGATTTCCAAATTTTACTTAACCCACCCATTGTCTGATTTTCTTTTTTCATTCTTTCACTTTTAATTCTGAAGATCCTGTATTGGAGATCATAGTTCCTAAATACTTAAATGATTCTAGGTCATTAATCCTTTCTCCTTCCAATGATATTTCATCTTCCATTGCATACTCCGTTCTTATCATTTCTGTCTTTTTTCTATTTATCTTCATCCCAGCCTCGTGTGATATTTCATGCATTCTGGTAAACAAGCATTGCAAATCCTTTTTTGTTCTGCTAACAAGGATAGCATCATCAGCATAATCTAGGTCCCCTAAATTCGTATAACCAATGCAATGCAATCCTTCCCCCCACATCCGACTGTTTTACGCATTGAAAAATCCATGAAGAGGATATACAACATAGGTGACAACACATTCTCTTGGAGTACTCCTCTGTTCAATGGAAATTTATTTTTTATGACTCCATTAACATTACCTGGCACTTGCCATGCTCATGAACAGACTTAATCAATTGCATATTTAAGAGTAATCCCATAATAATGCAGGACTCTCCATAAAATTGGCCGGTGCACACTACCGAAGGCTTTTTTATTATCCATTTATGCCATGAAAAGTGCTTTTCTATATTCTACGCATTGCTGTATAACATGTCTCAAAATGAAAATTTGGTCAGTGAAACTTCTACCTTTTCTAAATTCTCTCAGCTTTCCATTAATCTTTCTCTCCGGTCTCTTTTGAATAAGCATACTATAATTATTGCAATCAGTCAGGTCTCCTTTCTTGTCATTTTCACCAATACTTTGACGACATAGCATAACTTTCTAGAGAGAGAGAGAGAGAGAGAGAGAGAGAGAGAGAGAGAGAGAGAGAGAGAGAGGAGAGAGAGAGAGAGAGAGAGAGAGAGAGAGAGTTAATCATTATTTTGTATACATAGATTCCACGAACGAATTTCATCTTCCAAAAGAGAGGGTATGTTTCACTATGTTCTCGTATCGCCTTTTTTCTTTTCTCTTTTATTTTGTACTGGTAATTTGATGAGCCAGAAAAGGCAAGTTTGCTGCAGTAATGGAGGATAATGGACTTGGGAAGGTTTTCTTCATCGACTCTTTATATTTTCATTTTGATATGTAACATACTGAGGAATACTTTTCTCGCTAATTATGTAAATTTCATTTGTGGGAAAATGTTTTTTGCCTTAATAAATTTTCATTTCCAAAAAAATGTAAAGGTGTACGCTTCTTAACATAACCGAATTCCAACGTTTTGCAGCGCTTTTTAGAGGACAAGAAACATATTAGGAAAAAATAGCTTCGGGTGAAGTAATAGTATAGTCTGATATAAGGATCGTAACAGATACTCATTTTAATATTCAGTTCTATTTTGGAAATAATAGAATCTATATTTTCAGTTAGTAATTTTTGAACTTTATTTCTCAGTTGAATACGAAAAGGTTAAGAACGTCATATTAACATTGGATAATGATGGATAATAGTAGCTTCCTCAAGGCATGCCGAACTAAACCCCAATAAAAATTAAAACTCGAAAGTATTAAACATAAATGTACGTGTAACAAAAGAATGAGTAAGAACTTCGTGATGAAAAAAAAAGATATATATATATATATATATATATATACACATACACACAGACTTCTTCGATTCTTTCTAAAAGCTATTATTTTCTATTTCATTTTCAAAGGCAATTTTTTTTCAAATATTGTGAAATGCTAATTATATAAACCTTCACTTGAACAGCTAGGTTCAGAAATTTCTTCATGAATTTCAACCTTGGCTGTCTTATATATATATATATATATATATATAAATAAATAAATAAATAAATGTGTATATATATATATATATATATATATGCATATAGTATATTAACATTGTTTCTGATCTCAAGATTTTTTATACTGTTATTCACTACTTCTTATAGCCTATGTAGCTAATTTCCTTATTTCCTTTCCTCAATGGTTTATTATCCCTATTTGAACCCTCGGGCTCATAGCATCCTGCTTTTCCAACTCGGGTTGTAGCTTAGCAAGTGATAATGATAATAATAATAATAATAATAATAATAATAATAATAATAATAATGGTTTATGAATTCAATCCAAATTTGATATCAAAACCCAACATAGTGGTTTGTGGTTCCCGATTAATACCAGGATGTAAGCTTGAGTTTTTCTGGGCCTGCACGAATTTAAAGTCGTTGTCTCTCGTTTAGGCAACAAGCAAGTCCTTGATGTCGCCATTGCCATGTTCTAAGAATCCCTCACTTTTTGATTATTGTGGTTTTCAATGGAAAATAACTAGATTTTGCCACATAGGATTTTAGCTCGGTAATAATTTCAGCTTTTAATTCACTCTACTTATTGCTTTACATGCAAACTAGAAATAGAGGGAAGACAATAGACTCTGGGGGCTATTGCGAATGGTTATTTAGCTACTCAGCAATTTTGGCTCACAGGGAAAACACTTGACTGGAATTTATTACGAATGGGTATATATTTTCTTAGTTTAAACTCAGTGCACACGATAAATAGCAGACTCCAGGGGTTATTACAATTGGCTTTTTAACTACTCAGCAAACTCGAACTACAGTACATGGAAAACACTGGTATACCAAACCCGTCACACATACACTCACAAAGAAGAGAAGAAGGAAAAGGATAAGAGAGAGAGAGAGAGAGAGAGAGAGAGAGAGAGAGAGAGGAGAATTCAACACCAGACCAAAGAAAGCCTGTTGCTGTTTTCCTGGATAACCGGGGGACGTCAGTGACAGGATACTCTCTTTCTATCCTGCCTGTCTCGGAACCCTAAACCGAGAGGTAGTCCTGGATCGGAAGACACCCAAGAGGAAGGATCCTCAACGGAGTCGATTTCTTAGGGCTTGACCCGAACCAGGACTCTCGGAAAACCCGAGTCTCTTTACTTCAGGTTATCCAGGACGATACAAACAATCACTGCCATTTCTTGTCGGAAAATATTCTCCATTTAAGAAGACTCAAACATTTTATGCAAAGTTTATAGATGTGTTGATAAATTCATAATTTTTTATAAAATTTAATTATCAATAATTTAGTTGCCTTTCATAATAATCTCATCATTACAGATATTTATGAATTATATATTTTTTTCTCAATCAAATAAATCAGTATTTAGATGGCCAAGGGTAGGCACCCGCTGATACTTTGGCATTATAGTACTACATTGTATCCTTCTCTGGTTAAAGCTAACTTTTCCTTTGCCTAATCCTCGAGTCAACACAATAAAAATCTCTCCACTAACCTTTAAAGGCCAAGACTAAATAACATTTTTTTTTCATTAGAATTTGATTTGAAATATAATAGTTTATTTATAAAATCATTGATAAAAGATTTTTTGTTACTGTACTGTACATAAGAGGAAAAGAATCAAAATAGATGGAGTGAGTTGACTCGAGCGGCCGACCCTGCTATACAATGGGAATGTTGAGGTTGGAAGAAGTAGACATTTACTTGAATAGCTAAACCCATCATAGTCTATGCTTTGCAATGAGAGCATAGGTGTTAGGAACCTCGTTTTCAGTTATGGCTTAGCAATAGCTTATTAGGAGGCAGCGAGTTCCCTGGTGTGTTGCAATAAGTATAAAACGAGTAAAACATTATTATCTACAAGAACGATATCATATCGACTTTTCAGTTGTCGAAAATTTAGTCTGAATACTGTGTCACTGTGATGTGCTATAAAGATAAAAGACTTTTCACCTTCAACTTCTTTACTCCATTTGTTAGGCCTATAAGTATTTCCATTCCTTAACTTGAATATCCAACCTAGAATATCCATCGAACAGTCACAAATAATTTCCAAGATTTCACTATAACTGTTGTTTGTTCGTACCTATGACGGTCTAAGTTCAAATAATATTTATAGACCATTTTTGATACAATTCTTTTTAAACTTCCATTTTATAGAATGTGAAGTAGATGATGAAAGGAGAAGTATCGATTTGATAGCTCAAGATAGAGACGACCGGTGAATGTAACCGGGGCCCTTTGCGTCAATAGGTGTAGATGATGATAATGATATATATAACGAATTTTAGATAAAACTTTAAATATAAAAATATTAAAACTGGTCATTTGGATTTATGAGAAGTTACTTCACTAAAATGGTTTCTCTTAATAAAATAAAAAAATGGTGTCCTCAGAATCTGAAGCTGTGAACCTAAATTCAGGGGAAATTGCGTAATCGTTTGTACACTTGAATTGATCGTATTTGCTGCTACCAAATAACCACAGGAGGAATACAAATACTGGATTTTAGAATACTGCACAAAAGCTATGATGTTCAAGTTGACTGTAATGTCAGGTAGGCCTACAATGCAATGCTCTATAGATGCAGAAGCGGTGATGTCATCAATTCAACGCTTAAAACATATAGATGCAGAAGCTGCAATGTTAGATAGGCCTACAATGCAACACTTAAAATATATAGATGCAGAAGCTGCAATATAAGATAGGCATATAATGCAACACTCAAAATATATAGATGAAGAAGCTGCAATATAAGATAGGCCTATAAAGCAACACTCAAAATATATAGATGAAGAAGCTGCAATGTAAGTTAAGCCTACATTGCAAGGCTTAAAAGACATAGAACATTTTTAAGGAATTTATTCTTTGACATCCCCGCACTTGAAGAATCTCTTTCAACCGAACTAGGAGGCAAGAAAAGACACAGTCCTTTAGGCCTACGCAATACAAGCTGGTAGTTAACTGACTTGTGCAAACTCGCTTATTAAGCCATTCTCTAATCTTTCTAATTTGTTACTTTCCCTTATTTCTTCACATGTGTCTTTGATCTAATTGATTTTATTCTTTTATTAGCGTATTTAAATTGTCTATAAATATTCGAAGCACTTAAAATTTCCTCCTCCTTTCTTGTTGCTGCTCCTCCCACTCCGAGCAACTTGCTCATAAGTAAATTATCTCCTTGACTTCAGGGACAAAAATGCTTATACAATTAGTTATCCCATACAGAAATAATTAAATCCCCTTATGAATATATATTTTGATAAATGTATAATTTACATTAGTTTTGGAATACAATTAGAATTTTATCATTAGAAAATCACATAGATATTTAAGATATCGATATATTATAAAATTATTTTGATGGGTATTTTGCATGCAGTTACGAATAGTAACTCCTTTTCTTGTGTTTGTTTATTTTTATTTTTGGTATCAACCATTATTTCTATTAATAACAGTGACGTACTATTCATAGCCTAAAACAGATCTAGTGGTCTTTGGCCTTTTTCCAAGACGATTATTTTACCATAAACAACTGTCTTTCATGATGGGAGTTTAAGAGTAATTATTCTCTTCGCCGTTCCAAAATGTTATGTATTACTTTCTTTGCACAGATCACTAACATCATCTCTGCATTTTCTCCTGAAATTTGCTTTTATTTTGAGAAAATTTCCTTTTTCTCATAATTAGATAGACATTTGAAAGTTCCTATAATAGAAAGAAACTTTGGTTGGGCTATTTGTCAGAATGTGCTCATGTGGATGTAAGCCTATATGAAATGAGAGCATATAATCCAGTGGTTCTAACCTTTTCTAATTCTTGACATAGTCAACGCATTCTAATGTATATATATATATATATATATATATATATATATATATATATATATATATATATATATATATATATATATATATATATATCATATATCATCATCCTCATCATCATTATCATTATCATCATCATCATCATCACCATCATCTCCTCCCACGCCTATTGACGCTTCGGTTAGATTTCGCCAGTTGTCTCTATCTTGAGCTTTTAATTCAATACTTCTCCATTCCTCATCTTCTACTTCGCCCTTAAAGTTCCTAGCCATGTAGGTTAACTCTTCTAGTGCCTTGTGGAGCCCAGTTTCACGTTTGGTGAACTAATCTCTCTTGGGTAGTGCGAAGAGCATGCCCAAACCATATCCATCTACCCATTATCATGATCTCATCTACAAATGGTACTCGAGTAATCTTTCTCGTAGTTTAATTTCTAACCCTGTCCTGCCATTCTTCTTCTTTGTCTGCATCTTTTCCCACTTTCATGTGGGGTCGATGTTTCTGGCCAGCGTTCTCCATCTACCTCTGTCCCACACTTCATCACCGGTTAATCCCTTTGATTGAAGGCCAATCTTGATACAGTCCATCACACCGAAGACAGTTATGCTTTGGAATTTCAAGTTCAAAGTCGTAGGGAGTTGTAGTTAGTTGGTTACCCCGAGGGGTCTAAAGTTAAATTCTTTCTTCCATATCTTAGATGTTAACCCAGTGGAATACCTCAATTCGATGCATAGACGAATATGCAAAATAAGATAAATTAAACACACATGTGTAACCAAACAAAAAAGATAAACAAAAGATAGAACAAATTCAATGATTCGTTTTATTTTCAAATTTGTCTAGAAGAGAA
>NC_090744.1:128729842-128732342 GCF_036898095.1 Palaemon carinicauda | reverse complement strand
GTTATCGTTAGACCACTGGACCAAGCTTAATTATTGTCCCTTTTGATGCTCTCTTTCTCACTCAGACGTTCCAGGATAGTGTCACGGAGTCAGGGTGTTGAGAGGGATTCGTGCTATATCAACATATTACTTTTTGTTCTGAAATATTAATCTTGCACGAATTACTTTAATGATCAAATATTTTTCAATCATAAAATTTTCCATAACAGTTGACCAAGATTGTCTCATACATACACATGTTTACAAAGTGAAATATAAATATTAATACTAAGTGGAAAGTTATGAACAACGCTTGTCCGATGCACAAAAAAAAAAAAAAAAAGTATCACCAGTTTCCCTCACCCAATGGCCATGTATTAGTAGAGGAAGAGAAGAAGGAAAAGGATAAGAAGAGTTGATGATGAGAGAGAGAGAGAGAGAGAGAGAGAGAGAGAGAGAGAGAGAGAGAGAGAGAGAGAGAGAGAGAGAGAGAGAAGAAAGAGGAGAATTCAACACCAGACCAAAGAAAGCCTGTTGCTGTTTTGCTGGATAACCGGGGGACGTCAGTGACAGGATACTCTCTCTCTATCCTGCCTGTCTCGGAACCCCAAACCGAGAGGTAGTCCTGATTCGGAAGACACCCAAGAGGAAGGATCCTCAACGGAGTCGATTTCTTAGGGCTTGACCCGACCCAGGACTCTCGGAAAACCCGAGTCTCTTTACTTTAGGTTATCCAGGAAGATACAGACATTACTGCCATTACTGGTCGGAAAATATTCTCCATTTAAGTAGACTCAAACATTTTATGCAAAGTTTATAGATTTCTTGATAAATTCATAATTCCTTATAAAGGTTAATAATCAAAAATTTAGTTGCCTTCAATAATAATCATCATTACAGCTAATTATGAAATTTAGATATATTTTTTCAATCAAATAAATCAGTATTTTGATGGCCAAGGGTAGGCACCCGCTGATACTTTGGCATTGTGGTACTACATTGGATCCCTCTCTGGTTAAAGCTCATTTTTCCTTTGCCTAATTTTTGAGTCAACACAATAAGAATCTCTCCACTAACCTTTAAAGGCTGAAAATAATTAAAAAAAATTTTCATTCAAATTCGATTTGAAATAATATATTTTATTTATAAAATCATTGATTAAAGATTTTCTCTCAATATACTGTACAGAAGATGAAAAGAGTATCAATAGATGGAGAGAGTTGACTCGAGCGGCCTACCCTGCTATACAATGGGACTGATAAGGTTGAAAGAATCAGACAGTTACTGGAGTAGTTAAACCCATTTATAGTCTATGCTTTGCAATGAGAGCATAGCTGTTAGGAACTTTGTTTTCAATTATGGCTCAGCAATAGCTTATTAGGAGGCAGCGAGTTCCCTGGTGTGTTGCAATAAGTATAAAATGATTGAAAAATTTTATCTAAAAGAACAATATCATATCAACCTTTCAGGGGTCGGAAATTTAATCTGAACATTGGGTCAATGAGATGTGCTTTAAAGATAAAAGACTTTTCACCCTCAACATCAATACTCCATATTTGTTACGCCTATTTATATTTCCATTCCTTGACTTGAATATCCAGCCTGGAATATCCATCGAACGGTCACAAATAATTTCCAAGATTTCACTGCAACTGTTGTTTGTTCGTAACTATGTCTAAAGTCAAAACAATATTTTTAGACCGTGTTTGATACTATTCTTTGGAAACTTTTCCTTTACAGATTATATATATACATGTATATATATATATATATATATATATATATATATATATATATATATATATACATATATATATATATATATAATATATATATATATATAACGAATTTTAATTCAAACTCTTCAAAATATGAAGATATTATAACTTGTCATTTTTATTTGGGAAAAGCAACTTCACTAAAATAGATTCTCTTAATTGAAAAAGAAAAGTCTTCAGAATTCTAAGCTGTGAGTCTAGATTCAAGGGAAATTGGGTAATCGTTTGTACACATGAATTGATCGTATTTGCTGCTACCAAAGAAACACAGGAGGAATATAAATGCTGGATTTTAGAATACTGCACAAAAGCAACGAAGTTTCTGCCGTCTGTAATGTCAGGTCGGCCTACAATGCAATGCTCTATAGATGCAGAAGCTGTGATGTCATATAGGCCTACAATGCAACGCTTAAAACACATAGATGCAGAAGCTGCAGTGTAAGTTAGGCCTACATTGAAGCGCTTAAACTCGCTTATTAAGCCATTTTCTAATCTTTCATTCTGTGGCTTTGATCTAACTGAATTTTATTCTTTAATTAGCGTATTTAAATTATATATAAATATTCGAAACACTAAGGATTTCCTCCTCTCCTTTCTTGTTTCTACTCCTCTTACTCCGAGCAACTTCACAGAAGCAAATTATCTCTTCGATTTCAGGGACAAAAAGGCTTATACAAAGTCGTCCGATTTAGAAATAATTAAATCGCCTAATAAATATATATTATTTTGATAAATGTATAATT
>NC_090744.1:128717342-128724842 GCF_036898095.1 Palaemon carinicauda | reverse complement strand
GTCCAGCACGAAATAAAAAGTACACTTGATGCTAAGAAGCATTATGGATGAGAAAGGAGATGATACCAATTCAGGTGTGTTACCAGAGATTATGGGGGAACCGAGTGGGAAACCGGGGTTTTTAGGGTGGGGAAATGTCATAAACGAGTGATTTACAGCTATTATGATGGTCAGAAATGCAAAATAAGAACAAGATAACCAGTTGGTAAAACATATGGATCATTTAAGGGGCTGAACATAGGCCAAACATGATTATTTAACACATTTCAGATTTGTAAAAGGGTACAGAACCTAACAAACCCACCCAACCTAACCTATAGGTCACAACCCCTAGCTGGGGGCAAGCCCCCAGACCCCCTTCCCAGGTCACAGCCCCTAGCCGGACCACCTTCCCAGGTCACAAACCTTCCCAGGTCACAAACCTTCCCAGGTCACAACCCCTTGGACTATCCCAATATCAACCTTCATCATAAATTCTTTAAACAAACAGGCATTTTTTTGGTTGCATTTGGAGATTTAAAGTTACGTCTGCACAAATTTCTTGAATTGAGGATATATATACTAAAGAATTTGATTGTTCCCTCACATCCTTCGAAATCAACAAGCTTGTTTTCTAAGCAATATTGCATGGGGTTTGATACGGATTCACCAAGAAACTGAGCAGCACGCTTAAAATTCATTGTTCTTTCTTTTATCCAAGCAATATGTTTTGACCTCAATTTATTGCCTAAATATAACCCTTCATTGTCTTGTAAATGTGCAGCTTTTCTATGAAATCCCATTGAATTTTATTCCCATGGCAAACGAAAAAAAAAAATAATGGTCACTTCCACCAAGGAAAGGGGGAATCTTGGCCCAGAGGGGGTAATATTAGCCTGGGACAAAGATCCCCCGGGGGGATATATATCCTGGGCCATATTTCCCCCGGGGGGAATTCCTCATTTCGTATTTAATGTTTTTTTAGGGCGTATGTACCTTAGAAAAGATTCTCTCTCTCTCTCTCTCTCTCTCTCTCTCTCTCTCTCTCTCTCTCTCTCTCTCTCTCTCTCTCTCTCTCTCTCGAGCTTTTATTGTGGAAAGTCTGGTCTTGAGTGTAATAAACTACTGTATTAAGATATGGGGATCAACTAATGATATGCATATGGAAAAAGCTCAAAAAATCCAAAACTTTGCAGGTAGAGTAGCCGTTATTGGGGTGAAAAAACACGATCACATCACCCCAACCCTCCAGCAATTAAAGTGGATAAAATTAAAAGAAAAGTGTATGTACGATGTTTGTGTTTTTGTTTTTAAAAGTTTGAGAAAAGAATATCCCAACTGGCTATACACATTTCCTACAGTTGGTAATTGTAGGAATGCATTAACCAGACAGAATGAAAATCTATATGTAGACAGCTATCGAACTGATTTGGGTTCACGCTCAATGGCAATAAGGGGCCCAGCTTGCTGGAATAAACTACCTCTGGAAATAAGAAAATGTACAAATGTTAGTACTGATTTATTCAAAAAGAAACTTAAGCAATATTTTTTAAATTTTACTTGAATGTATATATATCCTAAATTTTTACAATCCAATTATTGTGAATTTTATGTAAATAATTTATATTGTTATGTAACAGAATAACCATTTTATAATGGAATAAAGGTTTTTGACTTTTGACTTTGACTTTGACTCTGAAAGCATATGTATCTCAAGGTTTTTGGTACCTACAGTATTCTATCTAATTTTATCCCAATCCAATCATCATTGTATTCGTCTTTCTTCACTGTTATAGTAGATGTTGTTCATTCAACCTTGGTTCTTTTTATTTTCTTATGAGATAGCAACGGCCAAATGTCACGTTATATGCGTTGTAAATTGCATATTTGTAAACAATGTACCAAGGAAATACGTCAACATTACCTTTTCGTGCAAACAAGATCAAAATCATCGCGTGATTTCGACTTTTTCGCTTTTATGGTTTAAAAACTGAATTTCCTTTAATTTTTTAATTCATAACAAACGATATCGGCGTCAATGACCTTCGATGTCATGATGCAAGATAACTCAAAATCAATCAATCGTTAAATCCATTTCAAGAGGTTTATTAGTTAGTAGGTGGGCCAGGGTACCAACCACCTGTTGAGATACTACTGCTAGAAAGTCATGGGGTTCTTTGATTGGGCAGTCAATATTACATTTGATCCTTTTCTCTGTTTACGGTTCATTTTCCCTTTGCCTACACATACACCGAATAGTCTGCCATTTATTTTGAGTTGCCTTACATCTAGCATTAGAGGCTCTTTGACCGCTATTTTGAAGTGTCATATTTCTAGCATTAGAAGTTCTTTGATCACTATGTTGAGAGGTCTTACCTATGACATTAGGGGCCATACTCTAGTATTAGAAGCTCTTCAACCTCTTTTTGAAGGTGACATACTTTAGCATTAGAAGCTCTTCAACCTCTTTTTGAAGGTGTCATACTTTAGCATTAGAGGCTTTCTATTGGATAACGAGAGCTCTTTGCGACTAATTGTTCCCGGCACTTTATGTTTTGCGCCTTCATTGTCTCGAGAAGAGGCGGTTAACGTTTGGGAAGATATTGTGAAAAACAAGAATAAAAAACACTATTACGTTTTGTACCTTCATTGTTCAGAACAGAGGCTGCTAACCTTTGTGGGGTATAAATAAATCCTGGCTGACTTTAAAAATGAAAAGATGTATATTATTTAGGCGCTGTTGCATATTGAGAGAACAATTTTTAAATAATAATTTTTTTTAGTGGAATTGATATAGCGCAGTAAAACGCTATGGAATTTCTACCTCATATTAACTAGGGAGTGAATAAATAAATGTGATCTCTACTTTTTTTGTTATTTTTATAAATTCAATCCATTTAGTATCAGAGGTAATTATTGAATAATATTACAATAATTTAGAGCAGTCTATTCATTTATAGTGGGAATTCAAGTTATTCTCTTTTGAATCTTTAACGAGAAAGTTAATATAGAATCTCACAGAGAGTGAAATCTTTATAGAAAATGTTGGCTTTCCCTGCCACAAGCAGCATCATTTATCACTGCTCAAGAAAGAGATAATGTACTTTCGCTATGTGATATATTCAGTAGTAAATGGTTACCATACAGCAATAAGACCTGTTTATTCCATAAAATAGTTTTAGTTAAACCACGAACACAGGCAAATTCATTTCTCAAGTTTTGATTTTTTTATGCTATTTGGTGTATACAAGTGTGCTCGGTTTTCATTTGTAGAAATTATTCTATTCAGGTAATTACTATAGTTCCAGCCTTTCTTTTTTTCGCATTTGTTTATGTACATACGTGAAATAGCATGTTAGATTTCACTATTTGCAGAGAGAGAGAGAGAGAGAGAGAGAGAGAGAGAGAGAGAGAGAGAGAGAGAGAGAGAGAGAGAGAGAGATGTTTATTGTTGGATATGTTGACTGTAAAACAACATTGAAATTTTATTTTTATTTTACGTTATGATGATGTTAAACCATGAATAAGCTGAAGTATTGCTGTTGACAGTTGCTTCAATATATTGCAGAAACATTCGTTATTTTTTGCATAAATCATAAATTATAGTTGAAATGTTTATTACTATATGTATATACTGGTATATATATATATATATATATATATATATATATATATATATACATATATATATACATATATATCTATATATATATATATCTATATATATATATATATATATATATCTATATATATATAAAATTATATATATATACACATATATATAAATTTCTTTACTTTATCACATACACTTCAAAGGTTATGGGTCAGACTATAATTATGATTGACCTTTGACCTTTAAATGGAAGACCTGAGTCTTCTACGGATATACCAGATGATTATCCAGTGTCAATTATGGCGATTGTATCTTGCTATCTCTAAAGTTATGGCCATCGCTAAAACTTACGTTTCATTTCATCTCTAAGTTTATTTATTACTTTGATCAATCTAACGCAGCACTTCAGTTGAATTAGGCCTAGTGGAGTCTATGGATAATGAAAGAGCTCAATCCTTTATAGCTTGAAGTTAAAACAAGGGTTAAATTCTCATTAGAATTTTAATCTCCTATAATTATGATCTTGAAGTATGATCTTAACCAAAACGTTCTCTATTGCGTTACAAACAATTCCTCGTATAAAGTTAATTGTGAAAACCTATTGTCAACCTGCAAGGTCAAACCATTTCGAGTAGAAAGTGATATGCAGACACCTAAAACGTTCACACACACACACACGCACACACACACACACATATATATATATATATATATATATATATATATATATATATATATATATATATATATATATATATATATATATATATACCGTATTGGGTGAAATCCAGGTTCTTTCATTAAACCCCTCTTCAAATATTCAATAATCCACTAATAATCAAGATTATATTATATGGAGCTCCAAATATGGTAAAAAATCTGTTTCAATGCAACGAGTATTTGGCCTTCATCAAGCGAGTGACAAGTTGAGCCTCTTGCGAGCCGATGTAAAGGCATTACTGAAAAATCCTATGCGAGATACCGAAAACTAGCCAATCAGCGCGTTTGTTTACATCGCTCTGGAACCAATCAGCAATAGCGTCTAGCCCGCGGTCTAGGACACTCTACCGAGAAAAGTTTTGTTACTTAGTGCAATGCCAAGATTCTGCTTAATTATTCTCATTTATTCGGTGTAATTCTCATCATTGGTCATTAACCTGGCTGTCTCAAAGAATTCAGTTGAAGGACTTGCTATTGAGGTTAGTAAGATCGCTGTAACATCTGCAAGTGCAGTGAAAAAGAAGGAAACCCAAGTGGCCGTTGGTGGTTTTTATGGGGAACGACTTTTTGTCTGATGTCAAGTGATCTAATTTTGAAGTTAAGTGATTGTAAGCCTTGCCTTACTGTTAATTTAGGATATTGCAAAACAATAGTACATTCATTGATGATGATAGGCGAGAAAATTGGGCTGTCTATATTGCGAAGCTGAAATCTTAATTCGGGCAGTCGTATGAAAGCTTTGGGAAAAATGTTCCACCCAAGAGAATTGGCCTCCCTTGCCGCTACAAAAACAATGCTTTAGTGTGTAAGACAATGATGCAATTGATGTTATGTTTGCAGTGTTACTTTAGTAGTGCATGGATATGGCAATTGTCAAGCGATAAAAAGACCAAGGAGGAGGACAGCAGGAAGAATTCGCCTACTGTAGTAAGAGCTTTACTTTCCACTAGGCTGCGTTTCTCCCGATTCCCGGGATAACTTCCATGATAATAAAGGCCTGTATGAAGTTATCCGAGATTGTGACAGCCGTCAAGGACATGAGAGGCCCAAAGTTCGGCATGAAGATTATCGGAAAGTTATTGTCTCATCGGCAAAGAGCGCATTACTATGTCCAAGAGGTCATTAATGAAGACAGGGAGGAAAACTCAGATTATCCTGATAGTGACTGTCTTTAACTACGATATATCAGTGCAGTACTGAGGCATTACTAAGTCCTTGTCGTCATAGTGTTTCATCATTCCTCCTCCCCACCCCACTTCGCATTGAGGAATCCTGCCACACTAACAAGAACTTCTAATTTCGAGTGAGTACTATGACACTAGTTTTTCCCATTATATAGGCGAGACCTGTAACACTATTTTTTTCCATTATCCTTTTCAATGTATTTTCATCCTTTTGCACTAATCACCATTATCTTTTTTTTTCAAATAATTTTCACTGACAATATATTTTAGGATCATCATTATTGTTTATCGTATGTTAATGTGTAGAATTGTAGTAAGAAATCTTTGCATTTATTCTTTTTGTAGGAAACTTTTTATTCCTTTTCTATCAACGAAATTTTGCACAAATTAAGAAAACATATTTGGGATGTTTTGCTTAATAGGTTTGAAGCATTAATAATAGATTAGCAATATAGGGTAGGAGTTAGTGAGCATTTTTTCATAATAATGAATTTCGTACTTTATACTTTTTTTTTTTTTTTTTTGAGACATCTAACATTATTTTTCCATTATCCTTTTCCATGTATTTTATCTTTTTGCACTGATATATTTTTCAGGATTATCATTATTGTTTATTGTTTTTTAGAGTGTAGAATTAAGTAGGAAATTTATGTAAGTTTTATTGTAGGAAATTTTGATATATATATTTTTTTTTTGTGGGTTGTGGCACACCCTTTTCCATTTGCTACCAACGAGACATTTCATTAAAAAACATATATATTGGGAATTTATGCCATGACAATCTTTACACATTATTGATAAAATAACAATATGGGTTTGGAGTTGAGGAGCATTTTTATAATTATTACCGTAGTACATTACAAACTAGAGGGCCACTCAGGAGAGAGCTTGCCACCATTATGCCAAGCAGTCTTATTTTGTTGCTCTTAACTCCACTGCGTACTTGTACTTCGATGTATTTTATTCAAAATCTAATGTATTTGTCCTTGGATCATACCCCACATGTGCACCAATGTTTCGTTGAAATTAGTTCAGTAGTCTTTGCGTAATATTATTCACAAAAAAAAAGAAAAAAAAATAACATTGAAATTATTTTCAAAGTACTGCTGTATCTTGTATTTCGATGTATCTTCAGAATCTAACTCCATATGTCCACCAAGTTTCGTTGAAGTTGGTTCAGTAGTGTTTGCGTAATGTTCACAAACCAAGAATTAACATTGCTATTATTTTCAAAGTACTGCTGTAATACATATACGCCGATGTATTTTTTTTCAAAATATATTGGATTTGTCCTTGGGTCATTCCCTACAGGTAGTCCAAATTTCGTTAAAATTGATTCAGTAGTATTTGCGTAATGTTGCTCACAAAAAAAAAAAAAAAATGACATTGCTATTATTTTCAAATTATTGCTGCATACTTGTACGTCTATATATTTTCTTCAAAATCTAATGGGTTTATCCTTGGGTCATACCCCACATGTCCACCAAGTTTCGTTGAAATTTATTTAGCCTAGTAGTTTTTGCGTAATGTTGTTCACGAACAAAAGCCAAGCAATATGATTTACTCTTAACTCCACTGCGTACTTGTTCTTCGATTTATTTTCTTCAAAATCTTAAGCATTTGTCCATGGGTCATAGCCCACATGTCCGCTGGGTTTCATTGAAATTGGTATAGTAGTTTTTCCAGGTGTGTTTTTGCACAATGTTATTTTTTTTTTTCAAAGTACAGCTGCGTAATTATACTTCGATTTATTGTCTTCAAAATCTAATGGATTTGTCCTTGGGTCATACCCCACATATCCGCGAAGTTTCGTTGAAATTGATTCTTTAGTTTTTGCATAATGTTGTTCACAAAAATATTAACATTGCGATAATTTTCATAGTATTGCTGCATACTTGTACTTTTATGTATTTTCTTTAAAATCTAGTAGATTTGTCCTGATATCATACGCCACATTTTTACCAATTGGTTGTGTAGTTTTTGCGTAATGTTGTTCATAAACTA
>NC_090744.1:128657342-128712342 GCF_036898095.1 Palaemon carinicauda | reverse complement strand
TCAACAACACAAAATACAGAGAAGAAAATTGATGAGATAATGACTGAAATAAAAACATGGATGCAGAGGAAAAAGCTCAAATTAAATGATGATAAAACAGAATGTATGTTCTTTGGCACAAAGGTGGCTTTGAAGAATTACCAGTTAATTCAAAGTATAAAAATTGGTGATGCTGATGTTGGGATTGTGCCTGTTGTGAAAAATTTTGGTGTACTGATAGACTGTAATTTGTCAATGAAGGACCAAATTGTGAACACAGTGAAAGTGTGTAACTATCACCTGAGAAACATAGCATTTATTAGAAAATATTTAACAGAGGGCAGTACAAAAATTTTAGTGATGAGTCATGTAATATCGAGGCTTGATTATTGCAATTCTCTGTACTACAAATTGCCCAATACACTACTAAGAAAGCTTCAAAATGTGCAAAACCGGGCGGCTAGACTGATGAAAGGCATTAAATTTCGGGAGAGAATAACTCCTGCACTGATCGAGCTACATTGGTTACCTGTTAAGGCTAGAATTGAATTTAAAATTTGCTTGTTGACTCACAAAGCACTTACAAGTGATAAGCCTAAATATCTTCGTGATTGCTTGGTCCCCTACCCTGAAGCTACCAGCGCCGCTGTAAGATTTAGACATGCTGATGACCCACATAGACTATTCGAAATTAGTGTGAATCATGCAATAGGAGGAAGAACGTTCAGTTATGCTGCACCGAGACTCTTTAACGACCTTCCACTCGATGTCAAGAATAGCAATAATGTGGCAGCTTTCAAGAAAAACCTGAAGACTTATCTTTTTAGAAAGTGTTATAATAGTGACCTGAAAACTATTAAGCCTGAATACAAATGCTAGCGAAATAACTGATAACGATACAGAGCAAAATATTAACTGGAAAGAATTTATTTCTTCACACACCAAGGCCCGCCTGAACAGACCTTTAGTGTTTGATGGAGGGCGAGAAATAAACCCGTAAAAGTAAAAGTAAGTAAGTAAACGCTTAAACTCGCTTATTAAGCCATTTTCAAATCTTTCATTCTGTGGCTTCGATCGAACTGATTTTATTCTTTAATTAGCGTATTTAGATTGTTTATAAATATTAGAAACACTTAGGATTTCCTCCTCTCCTTTCTTGTTTCTACTCCTCTTACTCCGAGCAACTTCCACAGAAGCAAATTATCTCTTCGATTTCAGGGACAAAAAGGCTTATACAAAGTCGTCCGATTTAGAAATAATTAAGTTGCCTAATAAATATATATTATTTTGATAAATGTATAATTCACAATAGTTTTAGAATATGATTAAATTTCTATCATTAGAAAATAGCATAGATTTTTAAGATATCGATATATTATAGAATTATTTTGATTCCTATTTTGCTTGCAGTTTCGTAAAATATTCCATAAGGTTAAATTCCTATCTATTATTTTTGATATCAACTATTATCATTAATATTAAGAGCTATATTTCGTTACTTCGTATCAAACAAATCCTCAAACAGTTATAGCGGTCTTAGGCTCTTTTCCAAGACTTTCTTGTTTATTTTTTTTCTTTTTTAGCATAAATAACTGTCTTTCTTGATGAAAGTTTATGAGTAATCATACTTTTTCCTTTTAAGCTGAATTCGGTTGTGATGAAATTAGTTATTGAAACTTTTTATGCTTTTCCAACCAGTTCCTTGTTTCTTGGCCGTCTTCTGCAATTATACAACATATCCACTCTTATATCTCGTTCTCTTTATGTTCCAAAAGGTTCTGTAATACTTGCTTTGCACCTGTCACAAACATCATCTCTGCATTTTCTCCTGAACTTTGCAAGTTTATTTTTTTTTCATTATTAGGTAGAAATTTGAAAGTTCCTATAATGGAAAGAAACTTTGGTTGAGCTATTTGTTAGAATGTGCACATGTAGATGGAAGCCTAGATGAAATGAGAGCATATAATCTAGTGGTTCTAACCTTTTCTAATTCTTGACATAGACGACGCATTCTGATATATATATATATATATATATATATATATATATATATATATATATATATATATATATATATTATATATATATATATATATATATATATATATATGAAACTACTAGTGTTAATAAAACATTATTTTGGGCTTTGTTGAAGATGATTCTTGTGATAGGGATCTTCCGCCTTAAATAAGATACAACAGAACTATTTTGTCTCAAAATGAAAAGTTTATGTTTTAGATTTTTGGTTTCAATCTGGTAATATTTTTCGTTTGTTTATAATAATTCCATTTTTATCTATGATACATAGGTACCAAAATAAGAAAATTAACTTTTATCATAGAAACTAAATATTTCTTTAAACCAGAAGTCCCTCTAAGTAACATGACTTCTGGACTAAAAGGAAACAATGTAAAGATGAAAGATAATAGTAAAGAAAAAAAACTGCATTAATTTGAAAAGTGCAAATAAAGACTAGTTGGTTCTTGGTAAGATGACTGGTTTGATTTCCTCGTAGTCCATTTTTTATTTCACAATTCATGCACTGAAAAGATATATGCATTTTAAAATGTTGATTAAAGAATTTCGAAAAATGCCTTTCCGGAGTCCAGAGGAAATTGCAAACATTATTTTTTTTCATAAAAGATGCAATTTTGATAAGTGATACACTTTTAAATCATAACCATCTGTGAATCATTATGAATTTTGATATATGAATATATTGTAAAGAATGTTGTTCATTATTATGAGAGCCAATAGTTCATGCACTGCTTTCTCTTATTTTACCGTTACCTTTTTTTCGAAAATATCTCAAAGATAATAACATCACTCCATTCAGAAAAAGTATATATTTTATTTCATTTTATGTTTTGATAGGTATTGTTTCCTCTTTTCATTAATTTCATTTGATATGTGTTTCTTTTTTTAGAGATGATGACATCGTTTATGTTTTCCCAACATATTTCAGAGATGGTAACATCACTCTATTTCAAAAAATATATATTTTTTAGAATTTTTTTTAAAGGTGATAACATCACTCCATTTCGATATATATAAATATATATATATATATATATATATATATATACCTGTATATATATATATATATATATATATATATACATACATATATATATGCATATATATATATATATATATATATATATATATATATATACCTATGACATTAGAGGCTCTCTGAACACTTTTTTTATGGGGCCATACTCTAGCATTAGAGGCTCTTCAACCTCTTTTTGGAGATGCCATACTTTAGCATCAGGTTTTCTTGTCTCAATTTTTAGGTACGATACTTCTAGCATTAAAGGTTCTTTGACCTCTATTTTGGATTGCGATACTTCTATTATTTGAGGCTTTTTGACCTTTTTTTTGAGGTACCATACTTTTAACATTGGAGTTTCTTTGACTTCTATTTTGGGGTGCCTTACATATGGCATTAGATGATCTTTGAGGTCTTTTTTAAGGGGCCATACTGTAGCATAAAAGGCTCAATATCCTCTTTTTGAGGTACCATAATTTTAGCATTAGAGATTCTTTGACCTCTATTTTGAGGTGCCATACCTATAGCTTTTGATGCCTTTTGACCTTTACTTTGAGGTGCCAAACTTTTAGCATTAAAGGTTCTTTGACCTCTATTTTGAGGTGCCTAACCTATAACTTCTATTTTAAAGTGCCATACTTCCTGTATTAGAGGGTCTTTAACCTCTATTTTGAGGTGCCTTACCTATAGCTTTTGAGGCTCTTTGACCTCTGTTTTGAGGTGCCATACTTATATCATTGAAGGTTCTTTGACCTCTATTTTGAGGCGCCTAACCTATAGCATTAGAGGCTCTTTGACCTCTATTTTGAAGTGCCATACTTTTAGCATTAGGGGATCTTTGGCCTCTATTTTGAGGCGCCTTACCTATAGCATTTGAGGCTCTTTGACTTCTATTTTGAGGTGCCATACTTCTAGCATTAGAGGCTCTTTGACCTATATTTTCAAGTGCCATACATCTAGCATTAAATATTCTTTGACATCTCTTTGGAGTTCCATATTTCTAGCATTAGAGGCTCTTTGACCTCTATTTGAGTTGTCTTACCTGTAAGAACAGTGGCTCTTTGGCCTGAATTTTGAGTTGCCTTACCTTTAGCAACAGAGGCTCTTTAACCTCAATTTTGAGTTGCCTTACCTATAGCATTAGAGGTTCTTGTACCACTTTTGAGTTTCCTTACTTATATCAATAGAGGCTCTTTGACCTCCATTTAAAGGTGCTTTTCTTCTAGCAGTAGAGGTTGTTTGACCCCTATTTGTGTGCGCCTTTCGTCTAGCATTAGAGGATCTTTAACTTGTATGTTCAGGTCGCCTATTTTTAACATTAGAGGCTCTTTGACATCCACTTTTAGGAGCCATAATTCCAGCATCAGATGCTCCTTGTCCCCTATTTTGATGTGCCATACTCCTAGCATTAGAAGCTGTTTTACCTTTTATTCCAAGGGGCCTAACCTCTAGCATTAGAAGCTTTTATACCTCTATTTTGATGTGCCATGTTTCCTGCATTAGAGTCTCTTTGACCTCTATTTAGTGGTGCCTTATCTCTAGCATTTGAACCTTGTTGACCTCTAATCCTGTCCTGCCATTTAACTTTTTTGTATGTAATTTCAGACGATTTGATTTCCAAATTTTACTTAACCCAAAATACTTAAATAATTCTAGGTCATTAATCCTTTCTCCTTCCAATGATATTTCATTTTCCATTGCATACTCCGTTATCATCATTTCAGTCTTACTTCTTTTTATCTTGATACCAACCTTGTGTGATATTTCATGCATTCTGGTAAACAAGCATTGCAAATCTTGTGGTGTTCTGCTAACAAAGACAGCTTTATCAGCATAATCTAGGTCCACTAAATTCCCATAACCAATCCAGTCCAATACTTCCCCACCATCTCTGACTGTTTTACGCATTACAAAATCCATGAGGAGGATAAACAACTTAGGTGACAACACATTCCCTTGGACTTGCCATGCTCATGAAAAGACAATCAAATTCACATATTTAAGAGGGTGTGCATAATAATGCAGGACTCTCCATAAAATTGGCCGGCGCACACTATCAAAGGCTTTTTTCTAATCCATTTATGCCATCAAAAGTGTATTTCTATATTTTATGCATTGCTGTACAACGTCTCAAAATGATAATTTGGTCAGCGAGAATTTTACCTTTTTCTAAATCCTGCTTATTTATCCCTCAGCTTCCCATTAATCTTTCTCTCCAGTCTCTTTGGAAATAAGCATACCATACATTTTCATAACTGACGTAAGTGTTATGCCTCTGTAATTATTCCAATCAGTCAGGTCTCCTTTTTTTATCATTTTCACCAACACTCCTGACTCCCATTCATTAGGTTATGCCTTTTCATGCCACATTCTACAAAATAATCTTTTAAGTACAATGTGAGTCACATCATTTTAGGTCCGTATCATTTAATGAGTTATTCCATGATATCCAATGGTTTTCTATATCTTTAGTGTCTATAGGATAACCTCAGCTTCAACCACACTGAATTCATTCATAAAAGCATCAAGGTCTTCATCACCTTTAGGTATAACTAAGAGTATTTTTTCCAACGCAAAATATCTGATATTATTATGGAAATTTATAAGAAATTAGACATCATTGAATTTTCAAACATTTATTATAGGAATTACAATTACTTTTACAATACAAATACGAAATATTTTTCTAAATGATTGCTAAATGGTATTTTAATGAATATTTAATTGTATCAATTTGAAACCCGTATTTTCCATAACGTTCCTATAATTCTGCTTTGTCTCCAGACGATTTCTTCAAAATTTTGTTTGGAAGTGATTGATACAAGACTTCCTTCCCTGGTTTGGACATATAATTTTGTACATTACATATTAATTTATAGAAGCAAATATCTATAGATATATGTATTAATTTTATCTAAAATTAAACTTAATTGGTTATTAAAACATTTAATGAATACATATAATAATAATGTCTATTGCCTCAAAATATTATATAACATTTTCCTAATTATTTGCTTGAAATCTTCATTATTATAACGTCTGCAAAGTCTTCTCGCTCTTCAGGGATATAAGAGAATAATTGAGTATTATTTTTGCTCTGTCTGTACATCGTTTTCTTGTTGCTCCATCATCATCAACATTTCCTTTACCAAATTGTTGAGGTTATTCCTTTAGGTTTCTTCTATTCTTTGATGGGAAATATATGTAATATATGAATATATACATATATATATATATATATATATATATGTGTGTGTGTGTGTGTGTATATATAAATATATATATATATATATATATATATATATATATATATATATATATATATATATTCTTTGATGAGAGACTAACTGTTAGTGTCTCTCTCTCTTTCTCTCTCTCGCTCTCTCTCTCTCTCTCTCTCTCTCTCTCTCTCTCTCTCTCTCTCTCTCTCTCTCTCTCTCTCTCTCTCTCTCTGATAGCATATGTATCTTCAGGTTTCTGGTGCCTGCAGGAATTTTTGGGCACGATTAACTATTATCACCGTTTTCTGCCAGCCATTGCCGCCACTCTTGCTCCCCTCTACGCCTCCCTCAAGGGCAAGCCAAAGGACCTGAAGTGGGGTCCCCTTCAAGAAGCAGCCTTCTGCAATGCAAAGAAGGCCCTATCAACTGCTGCGGCTCTCACTTTTCCTATCCCACACGCCCCTCTCCTTCTCTCCACCGATGCCAGCGACGTCGCTATTGGTGCAGTACTCGAGCAGGTGGTCAAAGGCTTGCCCCGCCCATTGGCCTTCTTCAGCAGAAAACTGTCCAAGGCAGAATCGGGTTATTCTACCTTCGATCGAGAATTGCTGGCGGTGCACTTGGCTGTCCGTCACTTTTGCCATTTCTTAGAAGGTACGCCCTTCGTCATTCGCACAGACCACATGCCTCTGGTGCACGCCTTCACTCGACAGCCTGACGCCTGGTCCGCCCGTCAACGCCGACATCTCTCCGCCGTGGCTGAATACAATTGCACCCTCCAATACGTCCCTGGGAAAATGAATCCCGTTGCCGATGCCCTGTCAAGAAACACGTTGGATGCCGTTCAACTGGGATTGGATTACAACGCCCTGGCTGAAGCCCAACGACAGGATCCAGAGTATCAAGCTTGTAGGACATCCTGCACGTCCCTCCATTGGGAAGATTTTCCCCTCGAAGACTCCAACACCACCCTCCTCTGTGACGTCAGTACTGGTAGACCGCGACCTTGGATTCCTGCTCCCATGCGCCGACAGGTGTTTGATTTCATTCACGGCCTTTCACATCCCTCGTGCCGTTCTACTGCACAGCTGCTGAAGGCAAAGTTCATTTGGCACGGCATTTCTAAGAATGCTAAGGATTGGGTCCGCGCCTGTACTTCTTGCCAAACTTCCAAAGTACACCGACACACGGATTCAGGAGTGGGCACCTTTCCTCAACCTCAGCGTCATTTCGCACACATTCACGTCGACGTTGTAGGCCCCCTACCCACATCACAAGGACATCGTTACCTGTTTACCGTCATCGACCGCTCCACTCGTTGGCCTTAACCCTTTCCCATGGAAACTGCAACGTCCGCCTCATGTACATCTGCCTTACTCTCTGGATGGATTTCAAGATTCGGTATCCCTGATCATATTACTTCTGACAGGGTTACCACTTTCACCTCTCAATTGTGAATATCATTAGCGAATCTCCTGGGCATCACCCTACATCAGACAACGGCCTACAACCCCGCTGCCAATGGAATGGTTGAACGTTTTCATCGCACCCTCAAAGCAGCTTTGATGTCCCGCTGCAAGGATTGCAACTAGTTTACTCAGCTTCCCTGGGTCCTCCTGGGACTAAGGACCACTCCTAAAGACGCCCTCGACGTCTCGGCAGCTGAAATGGTGTATGGGGACCCGTTGGTCGTCCCTGCCGAATTTCTTCCTTCTACAACCTCCGACGACGACCTCCAGCGCATACGTCACGTCGTGGGAAAATTTACTCCGTGCCGCCAGACTTACAAGCCCCCAGCGAAGCATCACATACCAACGGACTTGCACTCTGCAATGCACGTCTTCCTGCGCAACGACACTAGCAAGCCACCACTAACGCCCCCTTACACGGGCCCTTTCCTTGTGATCCGACGCAGTCCGAAAGCATTCCTACTAAACATTCGGGGCAAAGAAGACTGGGTCTCCATTGATCGTCTAAAACCTGCTTATCTTCTGTCAGATGACCCGCCTACAGTTCGCCTCTCCAGATCAGGGCGCCCTATTTAACATGTACAGTATGTCATTTTTAGGGGTGGAGCCATGTACCAACTGTGTGTCACACAATTGTACATAATTCCTTTTGCATATATTATGCTTGTATCTTCGCTCTTCCCTCGCACTAAACGAACATGAAAATTCATGTCTGCTGTTTCCTCTGTAACATTGTCTGTCTTGTTAACTTGTTATGCCCTGTTGCCTTGAGGTTTTGTATATAAAGGAGAGTGTTCTGTAACAATATAACTCAGTTGATTGCATCCTGCCTTTGAGTTCACAACCCTCACGCGGCACCGTCACAATAGCAAGAAAGCTCTGCCTTTCATATTGTATTCTCCAAGTATTGAAGAATTTACCTCGGTAAATTTCATGCTCGGATCCGACTTGTGTAATCACCAGCAAAGGAGAATATTGTTTGTTTAGGATGGCAAATGTTTACGCTTCAGTTTCCAACTTCTCTGTCACCTTAGGCTTCATGTCTCTAATAAAAAAAACTATTTGTAATTTCCCAGACTAAGTTTTGTTATTAATGAGGAAAGTCTTTGAACTCTGCTTGAATATTCAATGGAATACTTATGTCCCATTGTCAACATACCCCGAAGCATAAAGGCAATGTTAGCCATTTTTATTTCTTTGATGGCTGGTATTAATCTAATGACGCTTAAATACGACTCTTGCCTGCTTTTATGAAAAACATTGATACTCTCTCTTTGTAAAGGGATATTACACGTGTTCTAATTGAAAAACAATCCGTATATTTAAGAAGCAGTGTCTTATCACATTTGTACATACATTAATTGCATACATAGCAGTTAAATTTGTTTTTATTCATAAAACTTTTAATGCTGGAATGTCTTTTGACCGGCTTCCAAAAGTTCTAAACGTTTAGGTAAGGTTTAGAGTTCAGGAAAATATAAATAGGTGTATCCTCTTTAGCCGATTATATTCTTTATATTGTTTAAAAAAAGGATTATGAAATGTATTTTCTGCCAGTGAACGGAGCTGGTGCTTTACAAGAGCCTTTTTGTGTGTGTGTGTGTGTGTGTGTGTGTGTGTGTGTGTGTGTGTGTAAAGTGACCTTCCCATTGAGCTCCTACTTTCACTATCTTTTTTAAAGCTTGAAGTGTATATTACAATTAATTCTGACAGTTTTGCCTTTTCTTCTATAAGATTAAATACTAAACAGTATTCGAGAAGTTTATTCCAGCTGTGATGAGATTGTGGACTGATTTTCCCAATCTGGAAGTTAAATCGGTAGAACTTCAGAAATTCAAACTTGTCACAAATAGCTTTTGTTGAACAGTTAGACATAAGTTTTGTAACGTTGTTGTTGATCTCAGAATATTTTTTCATATATAGTTTATTCGTTATTTTCTATTTCCTTTCTACATTGGGCTGTTTTCCATGTTGGAGCCCTTTGGTTCGTGGCATCCTGCTTTTCCAACAAGGAATGATAAGGATAATGATTATTATATGTGTAATTCTGAGAATTCTACACGAACACACATATTAGCCAAACTATATTCTAAAACCATTCTCATTATTCAGATTCACTCAGAGGGTCTAAAGTTATTTAAGCAAATAATCTAATAAGAAATATTGAGTAGGCGAAAGGCTCAAGACAACTCTTAAATATCTGTTAGGGTTTGTATCCTCGTAGGAACATACTACAAATTTAAAAAATAATTTGCATTTTCCCTAGCTTTCCAAACCTGAGTCATTTAAGTCATATTACCTGCCTCATTTATAAGACATAGAAGGGCTACCGTATTTCAGTTGTAGGTATTAAATATATAATGAATGTAGGTGACAGGATTTGTGTATCCCCATAATCAGCAAAGCTTTACTAAGCAGGGCCACCCATACTAGGTTTGCTGAGCGAGTAGACTAAAGTCTCCTCCTACCATCACCGATCCGCAAAGGCCAGCGTGGTGATGAAATAGCCAAACCCAAGGCGTATTAAAGACACGTCTCAGGCCTTTGTCCTGCAGTGAACTAGAACCGGCTTCATTTTTTATAGTTGAATGTAGGAAATGATAAAGTCTGTACGAGACACTTTTATACGTGCCATGCATTCATCACATACATATACCAAGGCACTTCCCCCAATTTGGGGGGTAGCCGACATCAACAAAGAAACAAAAACAAAAAGGGGGACCTCTACTCTCTACGTTCCTCCTAGCCTAACAAGGGACTCAACCGAGTTCAGCTGGAACTGCTAGGGTGTCACAGCCCACCCTCCCACATTATCCACCACAGATGAAGCTTCATAATGCTGAAACCCCTACTGCTGCTACCTCCGCGGTCATCTAAGGCATCGGAGGCAGCAGTAGGGCCTACTGGAACTGTGTCACAATCGCTCGCCATTCATTCCTATTTCTAGCACGCTCTCTTGCCTCTCTCACATCTATCCTCCTATCACCCAGAGCTTTCTTCACACCATCCATCCACCCAAACCTTGGCCTTCCTCTTGTACTTCTCCCATCAACTCTTGCATTCATCACCTTCTTTAGCAGACAGCCATTTTCCATTCTCTCAACATGGCCAAACCACCTCAACACATTCATATCCACTCTAGCTGCTAACTCATTTCTTACACCCGTTCTCACCCTCACCACTTCGTTCCTAACCCTATCTACTCGAGATACACCAGCCATACTCCTTAGACACTTCATCTCAAACACATTCAATTTCTGTCTCTCCGTCACTTTCATTCCCCACAATTCCGATCCATACATCACAGTTGGTACAATCATTTTCTCATACAGAACTCTCTTTACATTCATGCCCAACCCTCTATTTTTTACTACTCCCTTAACTGACCCCAACACTTTGCAACCTTCATTCACTCTCTGACGTACATCTGCTTCCACTCCACCATTTGCTGCAACAACAGACCCCAAGTACTTAAACTGATCCACCTCATCAAGTAACTCTCCATTCAACATGACATTCAACCTTGCACCACCTTCCCTTCTCGTACATCTCATAACCTTACTCTTACCCACATTAACTCTCAACTTCCTTCTCTCACACACCGTTCCAAATTCTGTCACTAATCGTCCAAGCTTCTCTTCTGTGTCTGCAACCAGTACAGTATCATCCGCAAACAAAAACTGATTTACCTCCCATTCATGGTCATTCTCGTCTACCAGTTTTAATCCTCGTCCAAGCACTCGAGCATTCACCTCTCTCACCACTCCATCAACATACAAGTTAAACAACCACGGCGACATCACACATCCCTGTCTCAGCCTCACTCTCACCGGAAACCAATCACTCCCTTCATTTCCTATCCTATCTTCATCATACATTAAACATTTGGTTATCAAAGCAAGCAAAGTCACACGCTAACTTTTTTACAATGGGAAATTAATTTCACTCCACCTAATTTTTATACATGGCAAAAACTAAATATTGCTTCTCAATTCAATATAGCTGTCTCGAATGATGCATCTTCTTATATTCATACATAAATATATATGGATAATTATACTCCAAGAGAATATGTGGTATGATACAGTGAGTAATAAATTCATATTTATATATAGCAATTCAAATGAGTATCTATCTTTCCCTGTCTCTGATTAACAGGCAAATGATTGCACTGTTAACATTAATGGAAAGTTGAATTCATCGCTTTTCACATCAGCGCAGCCTTCGTAAAAGCACTAGGTCCCAAAACTTAACAAACGGTTTTGCTTACTAAAGAGAACAAAATATGAACCCCCCCCCCCCCCCCCCCATGAGGTTTGTTTGCTTTCAAAATAAAACTGATTTCAAAAGTCGAACGGCTGAAATCCGAAAAGCCGGTGAACAATTCGGCTCTCCAATATCATACGGTGGAAACTTTGCTTTGAATTCGCAATTATTTTTGTCATTATAATTTTGATTTATTTCTTTAAACAGTTTATTTGAAACTTGATTTGATATCGTCTAAAGGAATCTAAATAGTTTAGCTTAATTCAGAAGCAGTTTCCCTACTTCATCAGATGTTATACAATGCAAGGCGGTGGTTTCCTGTCATTTCGATTTCAGGGTAATAATATTTGGTTATTTACCTTTGGTTGTGTATGTTTGTGCTTAGTGAGAGGACTGTTGGATGTTTGGCTCTCTCTCTCTCTCTCTCTCTCTCTCTCTCTCTCTCTCTCTCTCTCTCTCTCTCTCTCTCTCTCTCTCTCTCTCTCATGGAAACATTGGAATTTACGTGTATATATCTATTTCAAAGAATTATACGTATGTTTTAATACATTTTTGCGGTTTACCTTTAATTAAACTATTATATTTGTATTATCAGTCTTAATCATTATCTATTACTTGGTTCATTAACATCTTTAGGAAGTTTCGTCTCTTGAGATTTACTTTTTATTTAGTTAGACCCAACTTGTGAAGGTTTAAAAGGAGACAATGTAAAGATGAAAGATAATCACTATTTGCTGAGAGAGAGAGAGAGAGAGAGAGAGAGAGAGAGAGAGAGAGAGAGAGAGAGAGAGAGAGAGAGAGAGAGAGAGAGATTGTTTGTTGATTGTTGGATATGTTGACTGTAAAACAACATTGAATTTTTTTTAAATTTACGTTGTGGTAATGTTAACCCATGAATAGCAAAAGTACTGTTTTTGACATTTGCTTCAACATACTGCAGAAACATTCGTTTTTTATTGTATAAATCATAAATTATAGATGAAATGTTTATTACTATATATATACTGGTCTATTTACTTACATACATATATATATATATATATATATATATATATATATACATATATACATATATATGTATATATATACATATATATATATATGTATATATATGTACATATATATATATATATATATATATATATATGTATATATATAGATATAAATTTCTATACTTTATCACATACACTTCAAAAGTTATGGGTCAGACAAAAATTACGATTGACCTTTGACCTTTAAATGGAAGACCTGAGTCTTCTACGGATATACCAGATGATTATCCAGTGTCAATTATGGCGATTGTATCTTGCTATCTCAAAAGTTATGGCCATCGCTAAAACTTACGTTTCATTTCATCTCTAAGTTTATTTATTACTTTGATCAATCTAACGCAGCACTTCAGTTGAATTAGGCCTAGTGGATTCTATGGATAATGAAAGAGCTCAATCCTTTATAGCTTGAAGTTATAACAAGGGTTAAATTCTCATTAGAATTTTAATCTTTTATAATTATGATCTTGAAGTATGATCTTAACCAAAGTGTTCTCTATTGCGTTACAAACAATTCCTCGTATAAAGTTAATTGTGAAAACCTATTGTCAACCTGCAAGGTCAAACCATTTCGAGTAGAAAGTGATATGCAGACACCTAACGTTCTCACAGACACACACACACACACACTCACACACACACACACATACTCACACACACACACACACACATATATATATATATATATATATATATATATATATATATATATATATATTTATATATATATACTGTATTTATATAATGTGTGCGTATATCACTCAACATTACATGTACCGTATTGGTTGAAATCCAGGTTGTTTCATTAAACCCCTCTTCAAACATTCAACAATCCAGTAATAATCAAGATTATATTATATGGGGCTCCAAATATGGTAAAAAAATCTATTTCAATGCAACGAGTATTTGGCCTTCATCAAGCAAGTGACAAGTTGAGCCTCTTGCGAGCTGATGTAAAGGCTTTACTGAATTGTTGAAATAGCCTATGCGAGTTACCGAAAACTAGCCAATCAGCGCATTTGTTTACATCGCTTCCGAACCAATCAGCAGTAGCGTCCAGGGCACGCTTCCGAGGAAAGTTTTATTAGTTAGTGCTGTGCTAAGATTCTGCATTAATTTGAAAAATGCAAATAAAGACTAGTTGGTTCTTGGTGAGATGACTAGTTTGATTTCCTCGTAGTCCATTTTTTATTTCATAATTCATGCACTGAAAAGATAAATGCATTTTAAAATGTTGATTAAAGAATTTCGAAAAATGCCTTTCCGGAGTCAAGAGGAAATTGCAAACATGATTTTTTTTTTTTTCATAAAAGATGCAATTTTGATCTTTGATACTCTTTTAAATCATAACCATCTGTGAATCATTATGAATTTTGGTATATGAATATATTGTAAAAATTATTATGAGAGCCAATAGTTCATGCATTGCTTTCTCTTATTTTACCGTTACATTTTTTCAATAATATCTCAAAGATAAAAACATCACTCCATTTAGAAAAAGTATGTATTATATTTTATGTCTAAGGCCTTTGTCCTGCAACATGCCTGAAAAGGTTATATTTATTGTATAGAAACTAATAATTATATCATAAATTGATCTTTTTTTTTATTTGTATATGTAAACAGCAAATAGACATCAGAAGTAAATTTTATACACAACCATATATATGTGTGTATATATATATATATATATATATATATATATATATATAAATATATATTTATATATATATGTATATATATATTTATATATATAAATGTATATATATTACATATTTTATATATATATATATATGTGTATATATATATATATATAAATTTTTGGGTACAATAATATACATGTTTATGTATATATATATATATATATATATATATATATATATATATATATATATATATATATATATATATCATATCCTACGCCTATCAACGCAAAAGGCTCGGTTCGAATTTAGCATTAGAGATTCTTTGACATCTATTTCGAGATGAGTTACCTATAGCATATGAGGCTCTTTGACCTCTATTTTCAGGTGCCATGTTTCTAGAATTAGAAGTTCTTTGATCTCTATTTTGAGGTGCTTTACCTTTAACATTTGAGGCTCTTTGAGCTCTATTTTGAGGTGCCATACTTGTACCATTAGAGGTTCTTTGACCTCTATTTTGAGACGCCTAACCTATAGCATTTGAGGTTCTTTGACCTCTATTTTGAAGTGCCATACTTCTAGCACTCGATGACCTTTGGCCTCTATTTTGAAGCACCTTACCTATAGCATTTGAGGCTCTTTTGACCTCTATTCTGAGGTGTCATACCTCCAGCATTAGAGGTTCTTTGACCTCTATTTTGAGGCGCCTTACCTATAGCATTTGAGGCCCTTTGACTTCTATTTTGAGGTGCCATACTTCCAGCATTAGAGGTTGTTTGATCCCTATTATGATGCGCCTTACGTCTAGCATTAGAGGATCTTTAACCTCTATTTTGAGGTTGCATACTTTTCCATTAGAGTCTCTTTGACATTTACTTTGAGGAGCCATAGTTCTCGCATTAGAGGCTCCTTGGCCTCTATTTTGATGTGCCATACTTCTAGCATTGGAAACTCTTTTTCCTCTTATTCCAAGGCTCTTAACCTCTAGCATTAGAGGCCTTTTTTACCTCTATTCAATGGTGCCTTTTTTTCTAGAATTTTAACCTTGTTGACCTCCAATCTTGTCCTGCCATTTAAATTTTTTGTATGTAATTTCAGACAATTTGATTTCCAAATTTCACTTAACCAGCCATTGTCTGTTTTGGTTTTCCTAAATACTTAAGTGATTTTATATCATTAATCCTTTTTCCATCCAATGATATTTCATCTTCCATTGCATACTCCATTCTCATCATTTCTGTATTTCTTCTATTTATCTTCAGCCCAACCTCGTGTGATATTTCATGCATGCTGGTAAACAAGCATTGCAAATCCTGTGGTGTTCTGCTAACAAGGACAGCAGCATCATCATAATCTAGGTCCGCTAAATTCTTATCACCAATCCAGTCCAATACTTCCCCACTGTTTCCGACTGTTCTATGCATTACTAAGTCGAAGAGGAGGATAAACAGCATAGGTGACAACACATTCCATTGGAGTACTTCGCTGTTAACTGGAAAATTCATTTTATATGACTCCATTAACATTACCATGCACTTGCCATGCTCATGAACAGACTTAATCAAATTCACATATTTAATAGGAATTCCATAATAATGCAGGACTCTCCATAAAATTGGCCGATACACACTATCGAAGGCTTTTTTATAATGCATTTATGCCATCAAAAGTGTATTTTTATATTCTACGCAATACTGTACAACATATCTCAAAATGAAAATTTGGTCAGTGAAACTTCTATCTTTTCTAAATCCTGCTTATTTATCTCTGTTATCCATTAATATTTCACTCCAGTATCTTTTGAATAAGCATACTATACATTTCCATAACTAATGTAAGTGTTATGCCTCTGTAATTATTGCAATCAGTCAGTTCTCTTTTTTTTTGTCATTTTCACCAACACTCCTGACTCCCATTCATCAGGTTTTGCCTCTTCATGCCAAATTCTTCAAAATAATTTTGTAAGTACAATGGGAGTCACTTCATTTTCGGCCAGTTCAGGGTTCAGGTTCAGGTTGAGGCTTTGCCTTTGCAACGGCGCCTCTGTGTCTTTTAGTTTTGTGTGTTCCTTATTTTCACTAGTTTTTCTCTTTTCATCCACATTTGTTGTAGTACACTTTTCTTATTTTCAATATTTTCTTCACTAAAAAGGAATTTTCCAACTGTTTGTGCACTATCTTCTTCGTATGGTTTTTGGAGCTAAATTGCTTTTATTCTTATATCACTAAACTGTGGACAATATAATATAAAGTGGTTAGCATTTTCTTCTATATCACAGAATACACAGTTTATATTTCCATCTTGGTGTCTGTTTCTTATATTCAAGCCCAATGAAATATTTAAAACTGGCCATTTTAATTTGTGGAAAGCAACTTCACGAGAACAGATTCTCTTAATTAAAAAAAAAAAGTTCTCAGAATTCGAAGCTGTGAGACTAGATTCGGGGGAAATTGGGTAATCGTTTGTACACTTGAATTGATCGTATTTGCTGCTACTGGAGAAACACAGGAGGAATAGAATTGCTGGATTTTAGAATATTGCACAAAAGCAACGATGTTCCTGCTGACTGTAATGTCAGGTAGGCCTACAATGAAATGTTCTATAGATGCAGAAGCTGCAATGTATTTTTCTAAATGATTCTTAAATGGCATTTTAATGAATATTTAATCGTATCAAGTTGAAAACCTTATTTTCCATAACGTTCCTATAATTCTGCTTTAAGTCTACAGACAATTTCTTCCTAATTACCTTTGAATCTCTGGAAGAAATTCGCTTAGAAATGATTGATATAAGACATCCTTTCCTGCTTTGAACATATAATTTCGTATATTAGATATTAATTTATGAAGCAAATATTTATAGATATAAGTATTAATTTTATCTAAAGAAAAACTTAATTTGTTATTAAAACTTTTAATGAATACACATAATGTTAATGTCTACTGACTCAAAATATTATATAAAATTTTCCTGATTATTTGCTTTAAATCTTCATTATTATAACGTCTATAAAGTCTTCTCGCTCTTCTGGGATATAAGAGAATAATTGACTAATATTTTCGCTCTTTTACTTTACATCGTTCTCCTTTACCAAATTGTTGGGGTTATTCCTTTAGGTTTCTTCTATTCTTTGAAGGGGAATATATGAAGATATTTATATATATATATATATATATATATATATATATATATATATATATGTCTATATATATATATGTATATGTATATATATATATATATATATATATATATATATATATATATATATATATATATATATATATATATATATATATATATATATATATATATACACACACTATTCAAAGTCACCCATACTAGATTGACCTACTTTGAGCAATCAGTCGAAACTCTCACAGTATCGCCTTTGTCCTGCAGTAGACCAGAAAATATTAATATTGTTGTATTATATCATTAATTGATTTTTTTCTATATGTATTTTTAAACAGAAAATAGACATCATAAGTAAATTTTATACGCAACCTTTTATATATATATATGTATATATATATGGATATATATATATATATATATATATATATGTATATGGATATATGTATACATACATATATATATATATATATATATATATATATATATATATATATCCTCCTACGCCTATTAACGCAAAGGGCCTTATTTAGATTTAGCAATTGGTGTCTAGGTTGAGCTTTTAAACCAATGCTTCTCCATTCATTATATCTTACTTCAAATGTCATAATGCTTAGCCATATACGCCTGGGTTCTCCATTCATTATATCTTACTTCAAATGTCATAATGCTTAGCCATATACGCCTGGGTTTTCCAACATTTCTAGTGCCTTTTGGACACCATTTGAAAGCGTGGTGAACTAATCTCTCTTGGGGAGTGCGAAGAGCATGTCTAAACCTTCTCCATCTACCCCTCACCATTATATCATCCACATATAGTACTCGGGTAATGTTTCTTAAAGTTTTATTTCTAATCCTGCCTTACCATTTAACACCAAATATCCTTCTGAGGGTTTTGTTCTCAAATCTACAAATCACACAGCGCCAGTCACAAAAAATTAATCAATTTTACAATATAAACTGTAAATAAAAATATGATTCTTCTTTCAAATTAAACACACAATAATATCACCAATGTTTGAATCACTATTAACGTTTGAGAGAAAACTTATTGGCTGGATAGATGGTGGTGAGAGGATTGTTGGACGTTTGGCTCTTACGGAATGTCAGGCTGGATCTCTCTCTCTCTCTCTCTCTCTCTCTCTCTCTCTCTCTCTCTCTCTCATGCAAACGTTGGAATTTGCATGTATTTATGTATTTCAAAGAATTATACGTATGTTTTAAAAAATTTTTGCGGTATACCTTTTATTTAAACTATTATATTTGTATTATCAGTCTTAATCATTATCTGTTACTTGGTTCATTAATGTCTTTGGGAATTTTCGTCTTTTGAGATTTACTAATTATTCAGTTACCCCAACTTGTCAAGGTTTAAATGCTCAGTTTGCCCCTCCTCGCCTTACTGTTATATGTGACTTGAACTTCGCACTCCTGATTTTATAATTCCTTTTAAGCCTATAGGCCTAGAAATAAACAAAAGAGACTGTGGAGAAATTTCACAAGTCGTACATTATGTCCAGATGGACACCCTATATAAGTAACAAGATATGATGCAAATATTAATTGTTGCTACCTGACATAAAACCATGCCCTAGTATGTTACTAAGTTAAGACTACAGAGTCATATTATTATTATTATTATTATTATTATTATTATTATTATTATTATTGTTGTTGTTGTTGTTAATACTATTATTATTAATAGTATCATTATTATTATTATTAATATTATTATTATTGATATTGTTATTATTGTTGTTGTTATTGGAGTTACGTTGCTATTGTAGAATCTGCACATTATAGCTGTGGGGGAAATGACCTGATTATAGGCTTCCTTTCGGAAAGTAAAATGAAATAGTAGAGGTAAAACTAAGTATATTTCTAATAGCAAATATAACACACCACCTCGCTTATTTACTTATTTATCATTATTTCTTCTCCCTGAATAAACCCCCATATAGTCAGCTTTGATTATAACCCAAGTTTTGGCTTATAATAATTTATTGCAAGTTTCGAAACCACGACCCTAACTATTATTTGCTTTATACACAAAACGACGAGAACAAAATCAAATAATAACTTTGAATTCATAACGCAAATACATTAATTGTTATCATTAGATTACAGGAGTAAGAAAAAATTTTTTCATGTTGACGCCCTCTTTGTTACACAGATTTTATGTACACAGTTCCAGGAATAGTATCACGGAGTCACGGTGTTCAGAAGGATTCTTGCTACATTAACGTATTTAATTTTTTTTCTGATTTTTTTAACGACCTAATATTTTTCATTGCAAAAATGAAAAAAAAGTATCACCAGAACACCCCACCCTTAGGCCTTGTATTCGTAGAGGAAGAGAAGGAAAAGGATAAGGGAGAGAGAGAGAGAGAGAGAGAGAGAGAGAGAGAGAGAGAGAGAGAGAGAGAGAGAGAGAATTCAACACCAGACCAAAGAAAGCCTGTTGCTGTTTTGCTGGATAACCGGGGGACGTCAGTGACAGGATACTCTCTTTCTATCCTGCCTGTCTCGGAACCCCAAACCGAGAGGTAGTCCTGAATCGGAAGACACCCAAGAGGAAGGATCCTCAACGGAGTCGATTTCTTAGGGCTTGACCCGAATCAGGACTCTCGGAAAACCCGAGTCTCTTTACTTTAGGTTATCCTGGACGATTCAGACATCACTGCCATTACTGGTCGGAAAATATTCTCCATTTAAGAAGACTCAAACATTTTATGCAAAGTTTATAGATTTGTTGATAAATTAGTTATTTCTTATAAACCTTAATAATTAAGAATTCAGTTGCCTTTAGTACTAATTATTATTACAACTGTTTACGAATTTTAGATATTTTTTTATCAAATGAATCAGTATCTTAATGGGCAAGGAGAGGCACCCGATGAGATACTAGTGCTAGAGAGTTATTTGATACTGTGATGGCAAGATAGTACTACATTGGATCCCTCTCTGGTTAAAGGTAATTTTTCCTTTTGCCTAATTTTCGAGTCAACACAATATGAATCTTTCCATTAACTTTTAAAGGCCAAGACTGAATATCATTTTCTTTATTCAAATTTGATTTGAGATAAAATAGTATATTTTATAAAATTATTGATTAAAGATTTTGTGTTAATGTACTGTACAGATGGAAAGAATATAAATAGAAGGAGATAGTTGACTCGAGCGGCCGACCCTGCTATACAATGGGAATAATGAGGTCAAAAGAAGCAGACAGTGACTTGAATAGCTAAACCCATCTATAGTGTATGCTTTATAGTGAGAGCATAGCAGTTCGGAACCTTGTTTGAATTATACCCCAGCAATAGCTTATTAGGAGGCAACGAGTTCCCTGGTGTGTTCCAATTAAAAAATTTTATCTACAAGAACAATATCATGTTAACCTTTCAGGGGTCGGAAATTAAGTCTGAAGACTGTGTCACTGAGATATGCTTTAAAGATAAAAGACTTCTCACCTTCAACTTCTTTACTCCATTTGTTAGGCCTATAAGTATTTCCATTCCTTAACTTGAATATCCACCGAACGGTCACAATTAGTTACCAAGATTTCACTGCAATTGTTGTTCGTTCGTAACTATGTCTAAAGTCTAAACAATATTTTTAGACCGTGTTTGATACTATTCTTTGGAATCTTTTCCTTTACAGATTATATATATATATATATATATATATATATATATATATATATATATGTGTGTGTGTGTGTGTGTGTGTGTGTATATAAGGAATTTTAATTCAAACTCTTTAAAATATTGAAATATTACAACTGGCCATTTTAATTTGTGAAAAGCAACTTCACTAAAATAGATTCTCCTAATTAACAAAAAAAAAGTCCTCAGAATTAGAAGCTGTGAGTCTAAATTCAGGGGAAGTTGCATAATCGTTTATAGACTTGAATTGATTGTATTTGCTGCCACTGGAGAGACACAGGAGGAATAGAATTGCTGGATTTTAGAATACTGCACAAAAGCAACGATGTTCTTGCTGACTGTAATGTCAGGTAGGCCTACAATGCAATGCTCTATAGATGCAGAAGCTGTAATGTTATATAGGCCTACAATGCAATGCCTAAAATATATAAACGCAGAAGCTGCAATGTCAGATAAGCCTACAAAGCACCGCTTAAAACATATAGATGCAGAAGCTGCAATGTAAGATAGGCCTAAAAGCAATGCTTATAACATATAAAACATTTAAATGGAAAACCTGACTAAGCTTTTATTCTTTGATATCGCTACACTCGAAGAATCTTCTTCAACCGAACGAGGAGGCAAGAAAACACACAGTCCTTTAGGCCTACGGAATACGAGCTGGTGGTTAACTGACTTGTGCAAACTCGCTTCTTAAACCATTTTCTAATCTTTCTTTCTAGTTTGGCACTTTCCCGTATTTCTTCATCTGTGTCTTTGATCCAACTGATTTCAATCTTTAATTAGCGTATTTAAATTGTCTATGAATATTCGAAACACTAAGATTTCCTCCTCTTCTTTCTTACTGACGCTCCTCTTACTCCGATCAACTTTGCATAGAAACATATTATTTCTTCGATCTCAGGGACAAACATAGTTATATAATTAGTAATCTCATATAGAAATAATTAAATGCTCTAATAAATATATATTATTTTGATAAATATATAATTCACATTAGTTTTGGAATACAATCAAAATTTTATCACTAGAAAATCACATAGATATTTAGGATATCGATATATTATGAAATTATTTTGATGGGTATTTTGCTTGCAGTTTCGAATAGTATTGAACATTCTTCACTTCCTTTTCTTTTATTTTTGGTGTCAACCATTATCATTATTAATTACAGCGACGTTTTATTCATAGCCTAAAAAAGTTTTAGTGGTCTTAGGCCTTCTTCCACGTCTTTTTTTTTTTTTTTTTTTTTTTTTTTTTTTTTTTCCGTAAATTAACTCATTCATGTTGAAGTTCAATAGTAATTATATTATTCTACTTTACCCTGAATTCAGTTGCAATGAAATCAGCTGTGGCAACCTATTATGATTTTCCAACCATATCCTTGTTTCAGGGCCGTCTTTTGCAACTATATCTCGTTCTCTTCATGTTCCAAAATGTTCTGCATTACTTTCTTTGCACCTGTCACAAACATCATCTTTCCATTTTAACCTGAAATTTGCTTTTATTTTTGAGCAAATTTAAACTTGCTCTCATGATTAGATAGAAATTTGAAAGTTCCTATATTGGAAAGAGACTTTGGTTGGGCTATTTGTTAGAATGTGCGCATGTGGGTGGAAGCCTAGATGAAATGAGAGCATTTAATCCAGTGGTTCTAATCTTTACTAATTATTGACATAGTCGACGCATTTTAATATGTATATATGAAACTGTACTAGTGTTAATAAAATATTTTTTTGGGCTTTGTTGAAGATGATTGTTGTGTTGAGGATCTTCCTCTCTAAAAGAAAAGTTAAAGTTCCAGAATTTTGGTTCCAATCTTGTAATGTTTTTCTTTTTATTTAGAATAATTATATTCTTATTTATCCTATATTGGTACCAAAATAAGAAAATTAACTTCTATCATAGAAACTAAATATTTCTTTAAACCAGATTTTTTGTATGATATTTTCATAATAAAAGCAATTTTGATAAGTGATATACTTTTAAATCACAACCATCTGTGAATCATTAGGAATTTTGATATAGAAGTATATTTTAAAAGAATGTTGTTGATTATTATGAGAGTCAATGGAAATCAATCCTCTTAGTTCATGTATTGCTTTCTTACTTATTACGGGTAATTTTATTTCTTGTTTATTTTTCCCCAAAATATTTCAAAGATGAGAAAATCACTCCATTTAAAAAATATATATTTTTGATGTTATTCTATTTTTTAATATGTATTGCTTCCTTTTTTCATCAATTTCATTTGAAATATTTTTCACTTATTTTTAGATGATAACATTGTTTACTTTTTTCCAAAAATATTTCAAAGATGATAACATCACTGTTTCAAAAAATACATATTTTTTATATTTTTAATATGTATTACTTCCTTTTCTTCATTAATTTCATTTTTTTAAAGGTGATAACATCACCCCATTTCGGTATATATATATATATATATATATATATATATATATATATATATATATATATATATCTCTTTTTCTTATATGTTGTTAGGATATCCTCTTGTTGCCATATTTCTATCTCCTAGCGTTATTCCCATCATTATTCTTTCCATAGCTCCTTGAGTTTTAGGTAGCTTATGTTCTAAGGCTTTACCTAGGGTCCGAGTTTCTGATACATAAGTTAATACCGCCAGGATATTCTTATTAAATACTTTTCTTTTTAGAGAAAGTGGCGTTTTACTTTTCATAATGAAATTCTATTTACCAAGAAGAAATGAATATGGGCAGGACATAAACTGAGGATGACAGACAATAGATGGACATAAAAAATAACGTAATGAGTCTTCAGAGATTGTAAAAGAAGCAGGGGAAGGAAGAGAAGTTGAGTGATTGACGAACTAGAAAAGTTTACGGGTGTGGACTGGTACGCAAAGGACATGTCTGAGGCTTTTATTCTTCAGTGGACTAATAACGGCTGATGATGATGATAATTGTATAGATATATACATATATATATATATATATATATATATATATATATATATATATATATAAATTTATATATAATTTTACTTCTTAACTTGTAGGTAGTAGGTTAGCAAGGGCACCATTCACCGTTGAAATACTAACACTAGAGAGTTATGGAGTCCTTTGACTGGGCAGACAGTACTACATTGGATCCTTCTCTCTAGTTACGGTTCACTTTCTCTTTATCTATACAATCACCGAATAGTCTAGTCTATTTTTTACAGATTTTCCTCTGTCCTCATACATCTGACAACACTGAGATTACCTAACACTTCCTCTTCACCCAAGGGTTTAACTACTGCACTGTAATTTTCCAGTGGTTATTTTCCTCTTGATAAGGGTAGAAGAGCCATTAAAATTATAGCTATTGGGTAGTGCCATAGCTTCTGTACCATGGTCTTCCAATGTCTTGGGTTATAGTTCTCTTGCTTGAGGGTACACTCGGGCACACTATTCTATCTAATTTCTCTTCCTCTTGTTTTGTTAAAGTTTTTATAGTTTATTAAGGAAATATTTATTTCAATATTGTTATTGTACTTAAAGTATTCTATTTTTCCTTGTTTCCTTTCCTCACTGGGCTATTTTCCATGTTGGGGTCCCTATGCTTCTAGCAGCCTGCTTTTCCAACTAGAGATGTAGCTTAGCAAGTAATAATGATAATAATAATAATAATAATAATAATAATAATAATAATCCTTTCTTCTTCATTAATTTCACTGGATATATATTTTAAAAATGATATCATCACTCCATTTCGAATATTATTTTATGTCAGTAGTAATAGCAATTTCGTTATTAACCTTCCACAACAAGGGAAGCCACAATCATCCTTATTGTGACTCACACACTCAGCCAAATAGGTTTTCTCTCCTTTAATCTTGATGACCAACTCGACTCTGATGGACGAAGGAAGGAGAGAGTTATGCCTTCACCGGAAGGATCTTCGGTCATTTCCTCTTGAAGGACCGTGATGAGTTGGGCTCCATCAGGAGATTAGAAGTGAGTATTGTTATTCGAGCTTTCCATCATCGAGGCTTTTTTTATTACGTCCGCGATACTTATACTAGTGACAGAGTTTATATATGGTATTCGTGCTCTCTTGCCTCCAGATACAGACACGCGAAAAAGAAAGAAACATAAACGCACTCACACACACACACACACACACATATATATATATATATATATATATGTGTATATATATATATATATATGTCTGTGTATGTATCACTGTTCATCTTCCTTTCGTCCTATTAGATGACGATCGCTCACATTTGTAAGATATGTAACATAAATTTCCACATGAATAATTAATTCAACTTTTTGATATGTAATCATGGATTATTTACACGTCATATTTTTTTCGCATTTCAGACAGTGATTCGCGAGTCTGGATCTTCTATGACTTGACGGCTGATGCTTCTTGGTAAGTACAGTAATACCTTCTTTGAGATTCTCCATTTCCCCCCACTTTACATCATACTATATTCATTATGCTTGTTTTGACACTGACTAAAGATATTTCTCCTTTCGTATTTAATGTTTTTTTTCTATGACTTACTTAGCTTAGAAAATACTCTCTCTCTCTCTCTCTCTCTCTCTCTCTCTCTCTCTCTCTCTCTCTCTCTCTCTCTCTCTCTCTCTCTCTCTCTCTGAAGCTTGTCTCCTTCATCGAGTGTTATCATCCTTCCATCATCAAAGACACTCGAGTTGACTTTTCATTAAGGACAGAAGAAGATCAGCCGTGAAAGCCAAATATGCAATCACCAGGTTTCCTGAACGTAAGCGAACAGACTTGCACTAACAGAACACAGAAATAAAAAGGGTAAAAAAAAGCGTTGCTTTAATATTCAGGAAAAATATGATCCTTTCTTTTAAGCTAACTGCCATGCTTGCTGAGGGCACATAACCAACCCTCTCTCTTTTGATATTGCTTAATTTTTGCTCGTCCCGACTGCAAATATTTACTTCGGCCAAACTTTGCAATTTTATCCAATAACAGAATGCTGGAATTGTTTACTGAAGTCTTGGGCATTCAATTTCCCATCCCCATTTAATGTAACGTGTTTGATGTTAAAAAAAGAATCGATATTTTCATGATGAAAAGAAGCAAATGCCGAAATGGGAACACAAGAGAAATGAGAGTAAAAGCTTTGGTAGTAGCTGTTAGTCTCTCTCTCTCTCTCTCTCTCTCTCTCTCTCTCTCTCTCTCTCTCTCTCTCTCTCTCTCTCTCTCTCTCTCTCTCTCTCTCTCTCTTATTGAATGCATATGCGTTTTTAGGTTTTTGGTGCCTACAGTATTTTATCTAATTTCATCCCAATCCATTCATCAATGTATTCATCTTTCTTCACTGTTATAGTGGGTGTTGTTCATTTAACCTTGGTTCTTTTTTATTTTTTTATGAATTAGAAACGGCAAAATGTCACCTGTACTGCACTGTAAGCTACATATTTGCAAACAATATACCAGAAAATACATCAACATTACATCTTTGAGCAAACAACATCAAGATCATCGCGTGATTTCGACCTTTTCGCTTATATTGTTTACAAATTGAATTTCCTTTAATATTTTTTTTCTTTTCATAAACAATATCGGCGTCAATGACCTGTGATGTCAGAATTCCAGATAACTAAAAATCAATCAATTAATCGTTAAACCCACTTGAAGTGTGAGAAACCTATTGCTTTGAAACCATTAGATCATCTTGTCATATTTGTTTCATGATTTATTTCAATAAGTATGTTTTAAAAATGAAAGTTTTCTTTCATCCAAGTTTATTTCATGATTATTTTGCACATTATGGACTATTAAGTGAGGCTCTGAGCAAAGAATTCACATCAAACGGACTTCAATTATTCATGAGTAATTAGCGTTGATAGAGGAAAGTAAGGTATTTAGTAGGCCTGTGTGTGCATATGACCTCTTAGAGAGAGAGAGAGAGAGAGAGAGAGAGAGAGAGAGAGAGAGAGAGAGAGAGAGAGAGAGAGAGAGAGAGAGAGAGAGAGAATACTCTAATCTTCCTGATAACAGAAGATGAACGATACTCACAGAAAGGATTTCTGTGGGTAACTGACACCTCCCACTGGACTTCCCCTCCTCTGTCCCAACACTCAACTCATCCCTGGAGATTTATTAGCGGCCTTCTACCTGACCTTGATTTATTCAGGGATAAATCATAGTTCGCTAGACTTCATGGAGGGAACCTTCATTCACTTTTTGATTAAGAAAGAGAGAGGGGATGGCGGTTGAAGGAACCGTGTAGAATATAATTTTCCATTATCAATAAAGTTGCAGGGACCACATGAACACAATATGCAAGAATGCCTGATAGCAATGAATTGTTCAAGATCCTTCAGAATAAGGCCAAAAACTTCCTTTTTAAATTATATATTAAGAAAAAAAGCTGTCATTTACTTAGAATTACATACGTTATCCTAGATTGGCTTATTGAGAAAGTCTCTTAGGATTTACGGTGATCAATGTATTCTGATGAAGTGTTTTAATTCTTTCATTTTGCCTTGTTTCGTTTATTGTTGTCCTGTAGTAATAATATCTTTATTATACGCGATCTGTTTTGTCCTTTTTTTTTATCATGAATCAAGTTACGATTTTGGTGTTTCTCGTTGAGAAATTCTTGTATATTTCACAATACTTAAATGCTATTTAAATTGTACAGTATTAATAGTAGAAAATTATATTTAGAAATTTTGATTAGAAAAATATATTCCGTTTTTATTATACTTTGTGTCTTGGTTGGTTGGTGATGTAGAGCTTAATGCGATTGAAAATACGAATGTTAAACTCCTAATTTTCCTCTTTAGATAAGATTTTATTACATTATTATAGAGTAAATATGCATTAAGAATTATTCATTTAATTCTTATGCCATTTTACTGTGTGCTTTTCTTAATCATTTTAATGCAATACCATTTCATGTCAAGAAAATAGAACACCATTTACGCAAAACACTAAGATATAAATTGAGCAACGATGGGTTATCTCTCTCTCTCTCTCTCTCTCTCTCTCTCTCTCTCTCTCTCTCTCTCTCTCTCTCAACACGATATGTTGTATCCCAGCATCCAAAAATAATGACAAAATTTGGAAATAATTTTGACCGAGAAAATTAAATTACCCGGGATTATTTCACATAATTTGTAATTAATGCTAATGATCATTTAGAATGATCCAGTTCATTAAACAAAATAATCAGTGCATATCTCCAGTTCATGAATATTTCCCCATTTTATTCACCTTTTTCTGTGTATAACGCGGATGGAAAAATGAAGAGACTAAAACACTGCTTCAGTAATTGACCAAATTTGAAGTCTTCGTCGAGTTTGAAATATTGAATAAGCAAACTTCCAGATAGACTCGTCCCTCCTCCTCTTCTGCTTCTGGATGAACCTGGAAAAGTTTGGCACCAGTAAATGTTTCAGGTCTGGGAAAACTAAAGTCTATCAAGAACACCAACAACAACTATAACTATAATAATAAACAAGCGTTGTTTGTATACCCAATGAGCAAATTCAATAGTGGTAGAAATGACAGAATAAGGTTTTTCCCTTTTACATTCTGCAATCGAGGGAATATATGTGATATTTTGATACCTTTTATTTCTTTATTATGTCGTATTTCCTAAAGCTTTGGAATATACTATGTGTCGTCTTTGATATTATTATTGTCTGTTTTCCTTTCACGGGTAACTTTGCTTTCTCTGACATTCTGAATAGATTTAGCAAATCGAGAGTAATGCTAGAAATATCAATAAGGTATCTGTTCTAGGTGTGAGTATATGTATATATATATATATATATATATATATATATATATATATATATATATATATATATCCCTTTCTAATGGAAACACCTTAACCTGGTGGAAGGGTTGGTATATGGCCATGATTAGTAAATCTGTATTGATTGGGACCAACCATACTAGGTTGATTTGCTGTGAGCGATCAGCCTAAAATCTTCCACCACGAAACTGCAGTGATCAGCGTGGTGATGAAAATGGGGAAACCTCAGACATGAATAAGGATACTACCGCTAGAGAGTTATGGGATCCTTTGACTGGCCAGACAGTACTATATTGGATCCTTCACTCTGGTTACGTTTCATTTTTCCTTTGCCTACACATACACTGAATAGTCTGGCCTATTCTTTACATATTAGCCTCTGTACTCATACACCTGACAACACTGCGATTACCAAACAATTCTTTTTCACCCAAGGGGTTAACTACTGCACTGTAATTACTCTGTAGCTACTTTCCACTTGATAAGGGTAGAAGAGACTCTTTAGGAATGGTAAGCAGCTCTTCTAGGAGAAGGACACTCCAAAATCAAACCATTATTCTCTAGTCTTGTGTAGTTCCTTAGCCTATGGTATTACAGGCTCTTTGACTCTATTTACAGATGTCTTACCTCTAGCAGTAGAGGGTCTTCGGACTTTATTTTGAGACGCCTTACATCTAGCAGTAGAGGATCTCTTAGCAACAATTTTCAAATGCATAACGTCTAGCATAAGCCCTCTTTACCCTCTATTTTTAGGCGCCCTACCTCAAGCATTAGATGCTCTTTGACCTCTATTTTGAGGTGTCATACATCTAGCATTAGCGGTTCTTTGATCTGTATTTCAGGAGCGTTACCTCTAGCATTAGAGGCTCGTTGACCTTTATTATGAGTTGCCTTACATCTAGCATTAGAGGCTCTTTAACCTCTATTTTGAAGTGCCATATTTTTTGCATTAGATGTTCTTTGATCTCTATTTCGAAGGGCTTTACATCTAACATTAGAGGCTCTCCGAGCACTTTTTTAAAGGGCCATACTCTTATTAGAGGCTCTTCAACCTTATTTGGAGATGCCATACTTTAGCATTAGATTTTTTTTTACCTCTATTTTTAGTTGTGATACATCTAGCATTAGAGGTTCTTTGACCTTTATTTTGAGTTGCGATACTTCTAGTATTTGAGGCTTTTTGGCCTCTTTTTTGAGGTGGTATACTTTTAACTTTAGAGTTTCTTGGACCTGTATTTTAAGGTACCTTACGTATGGCATTAGAGGATCTTTGAGTTCCTATTTTAAGGGGCCATACTCTAGTATTAGAGGCTCATTAACTTCGTTTTTGAGGTACCATAATTTTAGCATCAGAGGTTCTTTGACCTCTATTTTGAGGAGCCTTATCTATAGCATTTGAGGCTTTTTGACCTCTATTTTGAGGTGCCATACTTCTAGCATTAGAGGTTCTTTTACCTCTATTTTGAGTTGCCTTACCTATAGCATTTGAGGCTCTTTTACCTTTATTTGATGTGCCATACTTGTAGCATTAGAGGTTCTTTGACCTCTATTTTGAAGCGCCTATCCTATAGCATTTAAGGCCCTTTGACCTCTATTTAAAAGTGCCATATTTCTAGTATTAGAGGGTCTTTGAATTCTATTTTGAGGTGCCTTACCTATAGCTTTTGAGGCTCTTTGACCTCTATTTCAAGGTGCCATTAGAGATTCTTTCACCTCTGTTTTCAGGTGCCTAACCTATAGCTTTCAAGGTTCATTGACCTCTATTTTGAGTTGCCTTACATATAGCATTATAGGCTCTATGACCTCTATCTAAGTTGCCTCACCCAAAGCAATACAGGCTCTTTATCCTCTATTTTGAGTTTCCTTACCTATAGCATTAGAGGTTCTTGTACCACTTTTGAGTTTCCTTACCTCTATCAATAAAGGCTCTTTGATCTCCATTTTGAGGTGTTTTTCTTCTAGTAGTAGAGGTTGTTTGACCCCTGTTTGTAAGCGCCTTATGTCTAGCATTAGAGGAACTTTAACCTACATTTTGAGGTTGCATACTATTACCATTAGAGGCCCTTTGACGTTTACTTTAAGGAGCCATACTTCTAGCAGTAGAAGTTCTTTTTCCTCTTATTCCAAGGCACCTAACCTTTAGCATTAGAGGCTTTTTTACCTCTATTTTGAGGTGCCATGCATCCATCATTAGGGTCTCTTTTACCTCTATTTAGTGGTGCCTTTTCTCTGGCATTTGAACCTTGTTGACCTCTAATCTTGTCCTGCCATTTAACTTTTTTGTATGTAATTTCAGACTATTTGATTTCCATATTTTACTTAACCCAGCCATTGTCTGATTTGGTTTTCCTAAATAATTAAGTGATTGTAGGTCATTAATCGTTTCTCCCACCAATTATATTCCATTCTCATCATTTCTGTTTTTCTTCTATTTATCTTCAGGCCAACCTCGTGTGATATTTCATGCATTCTGGTAAACAAGCATTGCAAATCCTGTTGTTTTCTGCTAACAAGGATAGCATTATCAACATAATCTAGGTCCCCCAAATTTGTATAACGAATCCAGTCCAATCCTTCCCCACCATATCCGACTGTTCTACGCATTGAAAAATCCATGAGGTGGATATACAGCATAGGTGACAACACATTCCCTTGGAGTACTCCGCTGTTCACTGGAAGTTGATTTTATATGACTTCATTAACATTACCTGGCACTTGCCATGCTCATGAACAGAATTAATCAAATTCACATAATAATGCAGGACTACAAAAAATTGGCCGGTGCACACTACCGAAGGCTTTTTTATAATCTATTTGTGCCATGAAAAGTGAATTTCTATATTCTACGTATTGCTGTATAACATGTCTCAAAATAAAAATTAGGTCAGTGAAACTTCTACCTTTTCTAAATTTTCTCAGCTTTCTCTCCAGTCTCTTTTGAATAAGCGTACTATAATTATTGCAACCAATCGGGTCTCCTTTTTTGTCATTTTCACCAACACTCCTAACTCTCATTCATCAGGCTTTGCCTCTTCCTGCCACATTCTACAAATTAATTTTGTAAGTACAATGGGAGTCACTTCATTTTCGGCTAGTGTCATCTCATGAGTTATTCCATCATATCCAATAGCTTTCGATCTATTTAGGGTTTATATGATAACTTCAACTTTAATCTCACTGAATTCGTTCATCGGCACATCAAGGTCTGTGTGTGTGTGTGTAGATTGCCTTACCTTATGTAGAAATCAAGGTCTTCATCACTTCAGGTATAAGTCAGAGTATTTTTTTCAACTTAAAATTTCTGGTATTGATATGTAAATTTATAAGAAATTAGACATCATTGAGTTTTCAAACATTCATTTTCGGAATTACAATTACTTTTACAATAAAAAACAAAACTATTTTTATAAATGATTTCCAATTGGTATTTTAATGAATATTTAATTGTATCAAGTTGAAAACCGTATTTTACATAACATTCCTATAATTCTGCTTTAAGTCTCCAGATGATTTCTTCAAAATTTCTGTTGGAACTCCGGAAGAAATTTGCTCGGAAGTGATTGATACTAGACTTCCTTCCCTGGTTTGGACATATAATTTGTTACATTAGATATTAATTTATGGAAGCAAATATTTATAGATATAATAAGTATTAGTTTTATCTAAAGTAAAACTTAATTTGTTATCAAAACTTTTTATGAATATATATAATAATAATGTCCACTGACTCAAAATAATATATGACATTTTCCTAATTACTTGCTTTGAATCTTTATTATCATAACGACTGCAAAGTCTTCTCGCTCTTCAGGGATATAAGAGAATAAATGAGTATTATTTTTGCTCTCTGTCTGTACATCGTTTTCTTGTTGCTCTATTATCATCAACATTTCCTTCACCAAATTGTTTAGGTTATTCCTTTAGGTTTCTTCTATTCTTTGATGGGATATTTACGAAGATATTTATTTATATATATAAATACAAGTATATATATATATATATATATATATATATATATATATATATATATATATACATACACACACACACACACACACACACACACACACTAGTCAAAGTCACCCATACTGCAGTGACCAGCGTGTTGATGGAAAGTGGGCAAGCTCCAAACAAGAATAATGGTATGTCTGAGGCCTTTGTTCTGCAACGTACCAGAAAATGTTATATTTATTGTATAGAAACTAATAATTATATCATAAATTGATCTTTTTTTTATTGTTATATGTAAACAGCAAATAGACATCAGAAGTAAATTTTATACACAACCATATATATATATATATATATATATATATATATATATATATATATGTGTGTGTGTGTGTGTGTGTATTATATATATTATATATATTTATTTATATATATATATATATATATATATATATATATATATATATATATATATATATATATATAATTTTTGGGTATGATAATATACATGTTTATGTATTTGTGTATATATATATATATATATATATATATATATATATATATATATATATATATATATATATATATATATATAAATGTATGACATACATAGTATATATATATATATCATGTCCTACGCCCATGGACGATAACTAGATTTAGCCACATAGGATTTTAGCTCGGTAATAATTTCAGCTTTTAATTCAATATACTTATTGCTTCACATGGTGGATGGAGCTCTGGAACTTTTAGTACCTGGTATGCTACTTCGGCTGTTCGCTTTGATTTCAATGCATGGAAAACCACAAATTTGGTTAAATGATCTTGATAAACCCTTTTCCATTTGTAAGAATTCTAATTCATGTCATTGAGATCAAGTTACGCGCAGGATGCAAATTCATGAGTCCAAATAACTGCCCAGCAAACTAGAAATACAGGGAAGACAATAGACTCTGGGGCTATTGCAACTGGCCATTTAGCTACTCAGTAAACTTGCCTCTCAGGGAAAACACTAGACAGGAATTTATTACGATAGGGTATATATTTTCTTAGTTTAAACTCAGAGCACACGGAAAATAGCAGACTCCAGTGGTTATTACAATTGGCTTTTTAACTACTCAGCAAACTCGAACTACATGGAAAACACTGGTATACCAAAGCCGTCACACGTACACTCAAAAAGATTCAGTCCTTCCCACCCTATCCCCCTTTCCTAACTGTAACCAGGTAGTTGGACAATTTGTTGGGGAGAGTGGTTTCCTTGTGTAGCCTTTATCTTGTGGTACCCGCTCACCAGAGTATGACTACTCCTTTTCCCCCCTGAACGTGACAGGGAATATATGTACAGTGTATATATATATATATATATATATATATATATATATATATATATATATATATATATATGGGCTCAAGCCATGTCGTCGTGATGGAAGTTCCTATGAGTAGCTTCCTAAGGGATAATTGTACTACAGTGATATTCCCAGAGAATTTTACCTTTAGGTCTCAGAATTCTAACTCCTGGCACGAATATCCTTAAATTTTCTCTCAAGGATATCGCATAATATCAGAGGACGTATTCTTGACATGCCATATAGGAATCTGCACCCTAATAGGGTTGACGCTTCAAGGGGGAAAGTGGCAGAATTAGAAGGGGAGCCGTATCAAGGTTACCCTAGTTCCCATACTGCTATTGAGTATCACAACAGCGCCATATCCAAGATGGCGGACATTCCTAATTCTGTAGCGATTTCGCACGATGGTGTTCCCTGTTGATCTGACAATTTCGATCTATTTTCAAGGATTATTATGCAATCTTCAGCTTCTTTCATCTCTGGAAAGTTGAGTATCGAATCTTTACAATGTGTGTAATTTAGCTCCAGTCTCACAGTGAAATTAGAGTAATTTATTGTGGTTAGGAGCTAGGCCTGTTACCGGAGGTGCCATGGGCGCTGCCGTTCGTTAGGCCTGTAATATTTAGTTAGTAGAGCGGCATTCTTGGGTTAAATAGCAATAATAATTTAATTATGGAAGCTATTTAGGCAATTTATACTTGTAAAGATATTATATGCATAATTTTCCTTTTTCCATGTCGATCGTATATGTCAGAATTTCGGTGATTTAGGTAACCGAGTTCTCATCTTGCCTAGGTAATCTAACCTAGGCAACATAGTATACTTTCGACATTTTCCCGGTTACCCTCGTGCATTGGTTATCAATTCATCGGAGATAGATATCTCCTAGAATTATTATATAACCGATTCTCGTCTCTAGTAGAGATTTAAGGGTAATCCCTCTTCCCTCTGAGTGTAGCCTTAGGCTACAACCCTAGTGGGTCGTGCCTCGAGTTTTAATTCAGGTATGACTAACCTAGGGTTTGGCAGGTTTTTGGGATTCGGTCAAACCTCAGAGTATTTAGTCTTGTGCCGACAGTCGGCCGGCAGGGTGAATAGTCATTCCCCTGCCGGCTAGGCTGCCGAAATAGGAGGCTAGCCCTCCCTAGGCTGCACCTGAAGTGGTTGTATGTTGCCGCCACCTTCTCCCTGTGGCCTAGTAGACTAGTCCTGTGCTCGCAGACCCTAGGCTGATGAGTAGTTACACTTTTGAGGCCTAGAATGATGCCGGCACTGGAACTCTGTTTCTACCCTAGGCTGGAGAATAGATGATTCTCCTGCTGCCTAGGATGGCGCCGATACTGAAACAGAGTTTCTTAAGGGTGTGTAGGACCGGCACTTGCCGGCTCCTTCCACACCTCATTCAGGGCCCTTCCCCCCCCCCTCTGTTCTTTTATGATGGCAGAGCCATTGCCTTTCTATGAGCCGGCGTCCTGCAACCTCATCATTGACGGTGGGTTGCGGGGGCCGGCTAGACTCCCTCTCTGCAGCTGTTGTCCGGCTGTCTGCGGCAATGCCAGCTGTAGGCAGCCATGACAACTGCCGGCGACCATATGTTTTACTTACTGTCGTTGGTTATGACGGGTGCCAGCGGCTATACAAGCTGCTAGTAGTAGTCCTGCCATCTGTCGGGAGCCATGACGGCTGCCAGAGGCTGGCAGCTGCCGGCAGCCATGATGACTGTGGGTGGGAAGTCCCTTTTGTAACTAGGTTCTTCAGTTCTCCCTTGGACTGCTGGCCACAAGTTTTGTTGTCGGGGTATTACTCTGGCCAGCGGTAGGCCGGCTAGGCCGGCTAGGCCAGCACAGATAGGTGCTGACTCAGTCGGCAGCAAGCCGACTGTACTAGTGCTGCCGGGGGCTATTGTGCCGGCTAGGTGCCGGCTGGATTCTGCCGGCGATAGTACTGTGGCTGGATGGAAGCCTGAATGTTACATTCTCCCCTTCCATTTGAATCTTCTTTCTGGAGAAAGGTAGTAATTAAACATCCAAGGAAATGATCTGGTTCCTGGAACATCACGGATGGAAGATGATATTCAAGAAGTCTCGATTCTCTCCAGCTCAAAAGCTTCAATGGCTAAAAAACCATTGAAACCTGTTGTCACACCAACTCTCCTTTCCCTTGGGAATGTAAAAGGAGATTGCAGGGTCGGTCAAGAGATTCTGGTAATCAGTCAGATTTCCAAGACGCTAACAGGGAGGAGCTCTGAACTCTCTTCAGTTCGCAATAGTGACAGACCCAGTGCTAAGACCCCAGCTGAAAGATGCGTTAAGAGTCTGGATAAGATACGCATCAAACGCTCGAAGAGATAAAAAAAGACCGATATCGGTCCTTCCTTAATCGCTTCCCTAACAAAGGTCAAAACCCGAAAGTCCCAAGACCATGTTGGTCCTGTCATGAGTGGGGAAACTCTCTCCAGGCAGATCAGACTTTCTACGGCTGATCTGGGACACCGAAGCGATAATGAAACGTCGGAATCGACAATGCTAGAGAATGTCTCATACAGTCTAGGTGACGTTACCCAGACCTTACTTAAAGGCATGGAACCTGTCAGCAGTTCATGTACAATCGATCTGCAATGTGACGAGAATGACCATGAATGGGAGGTAAATCAGTTGTTGTTTGCAGATGATACTGTACTGGTACAGATGCGGAAGAGAAGCTTGGCTGATTAATGACAGAATTTGGAAGGGTGTGTGAGAGAAGGAAGTTGAGAGTTAATGTGGGTAAGAGTAAGGTTATGAGATGTACGAGAAGGGAAGGTGGTGCAAGGTTGAATGTCATGTTGAATGGAGAGTTACTTGAGGAGGTGGATCAGTTTAAGTATTTGGGTATGTTGTTGCAGCAAATGGTGGAGTGGAAGCAGATGTACGTCAGAGAGTGAATGAAGGATGCAAAGTGTTGGGGGGCAGTTAAGGGAGTAGTAAAAAATAGTGGGTTGGGCATGAATGTAAAGAGAGTTCTATATGAGAAAGTGATTGTACCAACCGTTATGTATAGATCGGAGGAATGGGAAATGAAAGTGACGGAGAGACAGAAATTGAATGTGTTTGAGATGAAGTGTCTAAGGAGTATGGCTGGTGTATCTCGAGTTGATAGGGTTAGGAACGAAGTGGTGAGGGTGAGAACGGGCGTAAGAAATGAGTTAGCAGCTAGAGTGGATATGAATGAGTTGAGGTGATTTGGCCATGTTGAGAGAATGGAAAATGGCTGTCTCCTAAAGAAGGTGATGAATGCAAGAGTTGATGGGAGAAGTACAAGAGGAAGGTCGAGGTTTGGGTGGATGGATGGAGTGAAGAAAGTTCTGGGTGATAGGAGTATAAAATTGAGAGAAGGAAGAGAGCGTGCTAGAAATTGTCTATAAATATTCGAAGCCCTTAAAATTTCCTCCTCCTCCTTTGTTGTTGCTGCCACTCCCTCTCCGAGCAACTTTCTCATAACCAGATTATCTCCTTGACTTCAGGGACAAAAAGGCTCATACAATTAGTTATCCCATATAGAAATAATCAAATCCCCTAATAAATATATATTATTTTGATAAATGTTTAATTCACAATAGTTTTGGAATATGATTAAAATTTTATCATTAGAAAATCACATAGATATTTAAGATATCGATATATTATAAAATTATTTTGATCAGTATTTTGCATGCAGTTACGAATAGTAACTCCTTCTTCTCTTGTTTTTGTTCCTTTTATTTTTCGTATCAACCATTATTTCTATTAATAACAGTGACGTACTATTCATAGCCTAAAACAGTTTTAGTGGTCTTTGGCCTTTTTCCAAGACGATTATTTTACCATAAACAACTGTCTTTCATGATGGGAGTTTAAGAGTAATTATTCTCTTCACGTTCCAAAATGTTATGTATTACTTTGCACAGATCACTAACATCATCTCTGCATTTTCTCCTGAAATTTGCTTTTATTTTGAGAAAATTTCCTCTCATAATTAGATAGAGATTTGAAAGTTCCTATAATAGAAAGAAACTTTGGTTGGGCTATTTGTCAGAATGTGCTCATGTGGATGTAAGCCTAGATGAAATGAGAGCATATAATCCAGTGGTTCTAACTTTTTTTAATTCTTGACATAGTCAATGCATTCTAATGTGTAATATATATATATATATATATATATATATATATATATATATATATATATATATATATATATAATTTATTCGTGGGGAACCATGTTTCAACATAGTAAGGATATTCTATATATTTTAATTCTTTATCAGCTGTGCTGTATAACAGTCTAGAATACAACTTCTAATGAAAAAATTGCATTAAAACTTAAAGTAATACGAAATTTGGTTATGAATTTTCATGTAAACAATTAAAGGGAGAAACATTGTCATGATGAAAAAGTTTGATATTTGAACAAACATTGACTGCTGTATTGATCAGGATTTCAATTGAAAACTCCATCATGTCGACATATTTTAACATCCGAAATGGTTAGTTTATTATTTAGCTCCATTTCGCGGTAAATTCAATGTTCGTGGGGCGTCAATTATAATAGTTGGAGAACTCTTCAAAATGTGACAGTTCCCTAAAAATCTACGGAAGTTTCATATACATACTTTTGTGAAATAAGGGCTCAAAAGCACTATGATATACAGATAGCCAAATATGCCTACTAAAACCCATTGAATAATCTGCAACTCCGTCTGTTTCATAGTATAACTTACCTTCAAAAGTAAATGTGTCACCAGAATGGCTGATTTCAATAATCTTAACAAATTAATTTTGTTGTTTCCAAAATTTGCTGTGTGGCTTTCACATACAGTATGTTGTTAAGAATGATATTTGTAGTTTCTTTCAATGAGAAATCAAGAAACTTACAAAAAAACTGCAAATTTTTAATATAATTAAAAGTTAAGGTTTTGAAACAGGAACTAAAAGTTTTGAAAGATTATAGCTTAAAGTACAAAATGAGGATACAATGTGTCTTAATGGGATGCCTACCTTGTTTATCTTAGGAGACTATCGTATATATAACTTTGGAGGGGATATATATATATATATATATATATATATATATATATATATATATATATATATATATATAGATCATCATCATCCTCATCATCATTATCATTATCATTATCATTATCATCATCCTCATCATCATTATCATTATCATCATCATCATCATCATCATCTCCTCCCACGCCCATTAACGCAAAGGCTTCGGTTAGATTTCGCCAGCTGTCTCTATCTTGAGCTTTTAATTCAATACTTCTCCATTCCTCATCTACTTCGCCCTTAAAGTTCCTAGCCATATAGGCTAACTCTTCTAGTGCCTTGTGGAGCCCAGTTGAACGTTTGGTGAACTAATCTCTCTTGGGGAGTGCGAAGAGCATGCCCAAATCATATCCATCTACCCTTAATCATGATCTCATCCACATATGGTACTCGAGTAATCTCTCTTGTAGTTTAATTTCTAACCCTGTCCTGCCATTCTTCTTCTTCTTCTTTGTCTGCATCTTTTCCCACTTTTATGTGGGGTCGATGTTCCTGGTCAGCGTTCTCCATCTACCTCTGTCCCACACTTCATCACCGGTTAATCCCTTTGATCGAAGGCCAATCTTGATACAGTCCATCACACTGAAGACAGTTATGCTTTGGAATTTTAAGTTCAAAGTCGAAGGAAGTTATCGTAAGTTGGTTTCCCCGAGCGGTCTAAAGTTAAATTCTTTCTTCCATATCTTAGATGTTAACCCAGTGGAATACCTCAATTCGATGCACGTGGCTCTTCATTAAATATAGACTGTCAACCATTCTAACGTTCTAGATAGCCTCTCTCTCTCTCTCTCTCTCTCTCTCTCTCTCTCTCTCTCTCTCTCTCTCTCCTCTCTCTCTCTCTCTCTCTCTCTCTCTAAATCAATAGATAAATATGCAAAATAAGATAAATTAAGCACGCATGGGTACCCAGACAAAAAAGATAAACAAAAGACGGAACAAGTTCAATGATTCTTTTTATTTCCAAATTTCTCTAGAAGAGAAATGTGTCTATAAACGTTCATTTCAGATATATTCTGACATTGAAGTTATTGTGATGCTTGGTATTTGAGATATCTTTTATTATTACTCTAAAAGAAAATACATTAAAACAATCACGAAAAACGATGTGCAATATTAGGCAGTTTCAAATTCAAATTCTTAATCTTACTTTATTTATACTGTTATCGTAATGTGATATATGTGATCAGGTTTTGCATTTATCGATTGATTTTATAGAACAATGTTTCCTAGAAGCCCAGAATGATTTTGCATTTATGAAAATATTTAATTTCGACAATTAATGAAAAAAATACACTTTAACACTACAGAAAATAAACCATAATTACACATTAACTTAAACGTAACTGTTACTCTTACGACCTTTTAAGTAAAAAATAAATGAATTTAACCAAATCACACAGGGCCAGTCAGAAAAAATAAATCAATTTTACAATATAAACTGTACTTACAAATACACTTTACTCCTTTTAAATTAAACACACAATAATATCACTAATGTTTGAATCAGTATTAACGTACGAGAGAAAACTTAGTGGCTGGATAGATGGTGGTGAGAGGATTGTTGGACGTTGGCTCTTTCGGAATGTCAGGCTGGGTCTCTCTCTCTCTCTCTCTCTCTCTCTCTCTAGATGAATAGACAAACGTGGGAATTTGCGTTTATTTATGCATTTCAAAGAATTATATATGTGTTTTAATAAATTATGGCGGTATGCCATTTATTTAAATTATAACATTTGTATTATCAGTTTTAATCATTATCTATTACTTGGTTCATTAGTGTCTTTATGAAGTTTCGTCTTTTGAAATTTACTTATTATTTAGTTAGACCCATCTTGTGAAGGTTTAAGTGCCCAGTTTGCCCCTCCTCGCCTTACTGTCAGATGTGACTTGAAGTTCGCATTTCAGATTTTATAATTCTTATTATGCCTTTAGGCCTAGAAATAAAAAAATAAAGGAGGAATACTACATCGAGCCTAGAAATAAAAAAATAAAGAAGGATGAATACTACATCAAGACTATGGAGAAATTTCACAAATCGTACTCTATGGTAAGATAGACACCCTTTATAAGTTACAAGATTTGATGCAAATATTTATTGTAGCTACCTGACATATAGCCATGGCCTAGTATGTTATAAAGCCAAGACTACAGAACCATATTATTATTATTATTATTATTATTATTATTATTATTATTATTATTATTATTGTTGTTGTTGTTGTTGTTGTTGTTGCTGTTATTTGAGATACGTTGCTATTGTAGAATCTGTTCATTATAGGTGTGAGTGAATATGTCTGACCCGATTTTAGTAAAATTAAATAATAGAGGTAGAATTAATTACATTTCTAATAGCGAAGATAACACACCACCTCGCTTATTTATTTCTCATTATTTCTTCTCCCTGAATAAAGCCCTCGAGAGACCTATATAGGCAACGTTGACTATAATCTAAGCTTATAATAATTTATTGCAATTTTCGAAACCACAGCCCTATCTAACTTTTGCTTTATACACAAAGCGATATAAGCAAAATCAAATAATGTTTTAGAGTTCATAACCTAAATGCATAATAGTTATCGTTAGACCACTGGACTAAGCTTAATTATTGTCCCTTTGGATGCTCTCTTTCTCACTCAGACAGTTCCTCGATAGTCTCACGGAGTCTGGATGTTGAGAGGGATTCGTGCTATATCAACATATTACTTTTTGTTCTGAAATATTATTCTAACACGAATTATTTTAACGATCAAATACTTCTCAATCATACAATTTTCCATAACAGTTGACCAACATTGTCTCGCACACACACACACACACACACACACACATATATATATATATATATATATATATATATATATATATATATTAATACTAAGTGGAAAGTCATGAACAACGCTTGTCCGATGCAAAAAAAAAAAAAAGTATCACCAGTTTCCCTCAGTTGGCCATGTATTAGTAGAGGAAGAGAAGAGGGAAAAGGATAAGAAGAGTTGATGATGCGAGAGAGAGAGAGAGAGAGAGAGAGAGAGAGAGAGAGAGAGAGAGAGAGAGAGAGAGAGAGAGAGAGAGAAGGAAGAGGAGAATTCAGCACCAGACCAAAGAAAGCCTGTTGCTGTTTTGCTGGATAACCGGGGAACGTCAGTAACAGGATACTCTCTTTCTATCCTGCCTGTCTCGGAACCCCAAACCGAGAGGTAGTCCTGAATCGGAAGACACCCAAGAGGAAGGATCCTCAACGGAGTCGATTTCTTAGGGCTTGACCCGAATCAGGACTCTCGGAGAACCCGAGTCTCTTCACTTTAGGTTATCCAGGACGATACAGACATCACTGCCATAACTCGTCTGAAAATATTCTCCATTTAAATAGACTCAAACATTCTATGCAAAGTTAATAGATTTGTTGATAAATTCATAATTCCTTATAAAGGATAATAATTACCAATTGAGTTGCCTTCAATAATAATTATCATTACAGCTAATTATGAATTTAGATATATTTTTTATTAATCAAATAAGTCAGAATTATGACGGCCAACTTTAGGCACCCGATGAGATACAACTGCGAGAGAGTTAGTCATTGGGTAGTGTGATGGCAAGATAGTACTACATTGGATCCCTCTCTAGTTAAAGCTCATTTTTCCTCAAAGCCTAATTTTCGAGTCAACACAATATGAATCTCTCCTATGACTATTAAAGGCCAAGACTGAATAACAATTTTTATTCTAATCAAATTTGATTTGAAATGAAATAATTTATTTATAAAATCATTGATTAAAGATTTTTTGTTAATGTACTGTACATAAGTTGAAGATAATATAAATAGATGGAGAGAGCTGACTCGAGCGGCCGACCCTGCTATACAATGGGAATAATGAGGTCGAAAGAAGCAGACAATGACTTGAGTAGCTAAACCCATCTATAGTCTATGCTTTGTAAAGAGAGTATAGCTGTTAGTAACCTGGTTTTCAATTATGGCTCAGCAATAGCTTATTAGGAGGCAGCGAGTTCCCTGGTGTGTCGCAATAAGTATAAAATGATTGAAAAATTTTTATCTACAATAACAATATCATGTCAACCTTTCAGGGGTCGGAAATTTAGTCTGAACATTGTGTCACTGAGATGTGCTTTAAAGATAAAAGACTTTCCTCCCTCAACATCAATACTCCATATTTGTTAGGCCTATAAGTATTTCCATTCCTTAACTTGAATATTCAGTTTAGAATATCCATCGAATGGTCACAAATAATTTCCAAGATTTAACTGCAACTGTTGTTTGTTCGTAACTATGTCTAAAGACTAAACAATATTTTTAGACCGTGTTTGATACTATTCTTTGGAAACTTTTCTTTTACAGATTATATATATATATATATATATATATATATATATATATATATATATATATATATATATATATATATATATATATAATGAATTTTAATTCAAACTCTTCAAAATATGAAGATATAACGTCATTTTTATTTGGGAAAAGCAACTTCACTAAAATAGATTCTCTTAATTGAAAAAAAAGTCCCCAGAATTCGAAGCTGTGAGTCTAGATTCAAGGGAAATTGGGTAATCGTTTGTACACATGAATTGATCATATTTGCTGCTACCAAAGAAACACAGGAGGAATATTATTGCTGGATTTTAGAATACTCCACAAAAGCAACGATGTTTCTGCTGACTGTAATGTCAGGTAGGCCTACAATGCAATTCTCTATAGATGCAGAAGCTGTGATGTCATATAGGCCTACAATGCAATGCTTAGAACATATAGATGCGGAAACTGCAGTGTAAGTTAGGCCTACATTGAAACGCTTAAACTCGCTTATTGAGCCATTTTCTAATCTTTCATTCTGTGGCTTTGATCTAACTGAATTTTATTCTTTAATTAGCGTATTTAAATTGTATTTAAATATTCGAAACACTTAGGATTTCCTCCTCTCCTTTCTTGTTTCTACTCCTCTTACTCCGAGCAACTTCCACAGAAGCAAATTATCTCTTCGATTTCAGGGACAAAAAGGCTTATACAAAGTCATCCGATTTAGAAATAATTAAATCTCCTCATAAATATATATTATTTTGTTAAATGTATAATTCACAATAGTTTTGGAATATGAATAAAATTTTATCATTAGAAAATAGCATAGATATTTGAGATCTCGATATATTATAAAATTATTTTGATGGCTATTTTGCGTCATGATGCTTAAAATACTTGGGTTGGAAGGCTTCTCAGTGATCTTTTATTTTTGGTATCAACTATTATCATTATTAATAAGATTTACATTTCGCATCAAACAAAGCCCCAAACACTTATAGCGTTCTTAGGCCCTTTTTTTTTCTTTTTTTTTTTTGTATAAATAGGCTAACTGTCTTTCTTGATGAAAGGTTATGAGTATTTATACTATTCTCTTTTACGCTGAATTCGGTTGTGATGAAATTAGTTATGACAACTTTTTATGCTTTTCCAACCATTTCCTTGTTTCATGGCCGTCTTCTGCAATTAACGTATCTACTCTTATATCTCGTTCTCTTCATGTTCGAAAATGTTCTGTAAAACTTTCTTTGCACCTGTCACAAACATCATCTCTGCATTTTCTCCTGAAAATTGCTTTCATTTTGAGCAGGTTTATCCTTTTTTCATTATTAGGTATAAATTTGAAAGTTCCTATAATGGAAAGAAACTTTGGTTGGGCTATTTGTTAGAATGTGCACATGTGGATGGAAGCCTAGATGAAATGAGAGCATATAATCTAGTGTTTCTAACTTTTTCTAATTCTTGACATAAACGACGCATTCTGATATATATATATATATATATATATATATATATATATATATATATATATATATATATATATACACACACATTTGTAAGATGTATATGTATATACACACATATACCTATATATATATATATATATATATATATATATATATATATATATATATATATATATATATATGTATATATGAAACTGTACTAGTATTATTAAAACATTATTTTGGGCTTTGTTGAAGATGATTCTTGTGATAGGGATCTTCCGCTTTAAATAAGATACAACAGAACTATTTTGTCTTATTTTGCTCTTAACTCCACTGCGTACTTGTACTTCGATGTATATTGTTCAAAATCTAATGGATTTGTTCTTAGGTCATACCTCACATGTCTACCAATGTTTCGTTGAAATTTATTTAGTCTAGTAGTTTTTGCGTAATGTTATTCACGAACAAAAGCCAAGCAATCTGATTTTGCTCTTAATTCCACTGTGTACTTGTACTAAGATGTATTTTCTTCAAAATCTAAAGCATTTGTCCTTATGCCATAGCCCACAGGTCCGCTGGGTTTCACTGAAATTGATTCTATAGTTTTTCCTGGTGTGTTTTTGCATAATATTCACAAAAATTAACATTGCTATTTTTTTTCCCAAAATACTGCCGCGTAATTTTACTTTGATGTATTTTCTTTAAAATCTAATGGATTTGTCCTTGGGGTCTTACATCATATGTCCACCAAGTTTTGTTGAAATTGGTTCTGTAAGTTTTGCATAATGTTGTTCACAAAAGTTAACATTGGGATATTTTTATTTTCAAAGTACTTTGATGTATTTTCTCCAAAATCTAATAGATTTGTCCATCGGTCATACTCCACGTGTCCACCAAGTTTCGTTGAAATTAGTTTAGAAGTTTTTGTCTAAAGTTGTTGACCAAAAATTAACATTGGGATTATTTTCATAGTACTGCTGCGTACTTGTGCTTAAATTTAGTGTCTTCAAAATCTAACGGATTTGTTCTTGGGTCATACCCCATATGGCCACCAAGTTTTGTTGAAATTGTTTATATAGGTTTTGCATGATCTTGTTCACAAAAGTGAACATTATGATTTATTTCAAAATACTCCTTCGTACTTGTACTTCGATGTATTTTCTTCAAATTGTAATGGATGTGTCCATTGGTCATACCCCACATATCCGCTAAGTTTCGTTAAAATTGGTTCTTTAGTTTTTGCATAATGTTCACAAAAATATAACATTGCGATAATTTTCATAGTATTGCTGCGTACTTGTACTTCCATGTATTTTCTTTAAAATTTGATAGATTTGTCCTGATACCATACTCCATATTTCTACCAAGTTTCGTTGAAATTGGTTCTGTAGTTTTGCGTTATGATGTTCACACACACACACACACACACACACACACACAAAATAATATTGCAATTAGTTTCAAAGTACTCCTGCATACTTGTACTTTGATGTACTTTATCCAGAATGTTACAGAGGGTAGAAGATATTAGGCATGATAGGGAAGGGGAAATAAGGCATGAGAGGGAAGGGGAAATTTGGCATGAGAGGGAAGGGGAAATAGGGCATGCGAGGATAGAAGATATTAGGCATGATAGGGAAGGGGAAATTTGTCATGAGAGGGAAGGGGAAATAAGGCATGAGAGGGTAGAGGAAATTAGGCATGATAGGGAAGGGGAAATTTGGCATGAGAGGGAAGGGGAAATAGGGCATGCGAGGGTAGAAGATATTAGGCATGATAGGGAAGGGGAAATTTGGCTTGAGAGGGAAGGGGAAATAAGGCATGAGAGGGTAGAGGAAATTAGGCATGATAGGGAAGGGGAAATTTGGCATGAGAGGGAAGGGGAAAAAGGGCAATCGAGGATAGAAGATATTAGGCATGATAGGGAAGGGGAAATTTGGCTTGAGAGGGAAGGGGAAATAGGGCAATCGAGGATAGAAGATATTAGGCATGATAGGGAAGGGGAAATTTGGCTTGAGAGGGAAGGGGAAATAGGGCAATCGAGGATAGAAGATATTAGGCATGATAGGGAAGGGGAAATTTGGCTTGAGAGGGAAGGGGAAATAGGGCAATCGAGGATAGAAGATATTAGGCATGATAGGGAAGGGGAAATTTGGCTTGAGAGGGAAGGGGAAATAAGGCATGAGAGGGTAGAGGAAATTAGGCATGATAGGGAAGGGGAAATTTGGCATGAGAGGGAAGAGAAAATTTGTCATGAGAGGGAAGGGGAAAAAGGGCAATCGAGGATAGAAGATATTAGGCATGTTAGGGAAGGGGAAATTTGGCTTGAGAGGGAAAGGGGAAATAAGGCATGAGAGGGAAGGTGAAATTTGGCATGATAGGGAAGGGGAAATAGGGCATGAGAGGGAAGAGAAAATTTGTCATGAGAGGGAAGGGGAAAAAGGCCAATCGAGGATAGAAGATATTAGGCATGATAGGGAAGGGGAAATTTGGCTTGAGAGGGAAAGGGGAAATAAGGCATGAGAGGGAAGGTGAAATTTGGCTTGAGAGGGAAGGGGAAATAGGGCATGCGAGGGTGGAAGATATTAGGCATGATAGGGAAGGGGAAATTTGGCTTGAGAGGGAAGGGGAAATAGGCCATGCGAGGGTAGAAGATATTAGGCATGATAGGGAAGGGGAAATTTGGCTTGAGAGGGAAGGGGAAATAGGCCATGCGAGGGTAGAAGATATTAGGCATGATAGGGAAGGGGAAATTTGGCTTGAGAGGGAAAGGGGAAATAAGGCATGAGAGGGTAGAAGATATTAGGCATGATAGGGAAGGGGAAATTTGGCATGAGAGGGAAGGGGAAATAGGGCATGCGAGGATAGAAGATATTAGGCATGATAGGGAAGGGGAAATTTGGCTTGAGAGGGAAGGGGAAATAGGGCATGAGAGGGAAGGAGAAATTTGGCATGTTAGGGAAGGAAAATTTTGGCATGATAGGGGAGGGGAAATGTGTCATGAGAGGGAAGAGGGAATCAGGCATGAGAGGGAAGGGGAAATGGGGCATGAGTGGGAAGGAGAAATGTGGCATGAGAGGGAAGGGGAAATTTGGCGTGAGAGGGGAGAAGAAATGTGGCATGATAGGGAAGGGGAAATATGATATGAGAGGTAAGGATAAATGTGGCATGAGAGGGAAGGGGAAATAAAGCATGAGAGGGAAATGAAATGTGCCATGTGAGAGGGAGAGGGAGAAACGTGGCATGAGAGAGAGGGAGAAATATGACATGAGAGGGAAGGGGAAGTGTGGCATGAGAGGGAAGGAGAAATGTGGCATGATAGGGAAGGAGAAATTTGGCATGAGAGGGAAGGGGAAATTTGGCGTGAGAGGGAAGGGGAAATAGGGCATGAGAGGGAAGGAGAAATTTGGCTTGAGAGGGAAGGGGAAATAGGGCATGAGAGGGAAGGAAAATTTTGGCATGATAGGGGAGGGGAAATGTGGCATGATAGGGAAGGGGAAATATGATATGAGAGGTAAGGATAAATGTGGCATGAGAGGGAAGGGGAAATAAAGCATGAGAGGGAAATGAAATGTGCCATGTGAGAGGGAGAGGGAGAAACGTGGCAAGAGAAAGAGGGAGAAATATGGCATGAGAGGGAAGGGGAAGTGTGGCATGAGAGGGAAGGAGAAATGGGGCATGATAGGGTAGGGGAAATTTGGCATGAGAGAGAGAGAGAGAGAGAGAGAGAGAGAGAGAGAGAGAGAGAGAGAGAGAGAAAATGTGGCATGAGAGGGAAGGAGAAATGTAGCGTGATAGGGTAGGGGAAATGTGGCATGAGAGAGAGAGAGAGAGAGAGAGAGAGAGAGAGAGAGAGAGAGAGAGAGAGATGTGGCATGAGAGAGAGGGAGAAATGTGTCATGAAAGGGGATTCTGGGAAGGGATGGAAGCGTTAGAAAATTTCTAATCTGAAAATATATTCCAAGAAGAAAGTCTATAATAATGGGAATAATGTTTCAGTAGATGTGATCAAAATTCTGAACTCTGAGAATTGGAATGGAGTCCTCTCTCTCTCTCTCTCTCTCTCTCTCTCTCTCTCTCTCTCTCTCTCTCTCTCTCTCTCTCTCTCTTAACACCCTACATTAGTAGCCGAGTGACCAGTTAAAACTTTATTTACTGTTGAAATGAAATGATTTACTTTTGACCAAAAATATCTAGAATTTTGTTTCAGTTGTAACAATTCATCACAATTCATTCAGCTGGATTTGGTCTAGTAATAACTATGGAATTTCATTCCAGTTGGTTTTAATATTCTGAGAGTAGAGATGACGTAGATAACTTTGTATTGTATTTTTCTTAGCTACCTGTTGCGTTTTCAATTTAATTTTTGTTCGTATCTTTTGCATAGTTATAAAAATGGTAGCTTGTACATCAAGCTGCCTTTTGCCCCCCCCCCCCTCTCATTTCCTGCATGAGGAAAATATCTTCCCTTAATCAAATTTTTATTTTCTTTATGAAATATTTCCTTATGACGTGACATTCGAATGTAGCTCAGTTTTAAAGAGAAACGACACACACACACACACACACACACACACACTATATTTGAAGTAGACTCTCTCTGATATGTTACTTAAACCATTAAAGTTAATTATATTTTAACCATATATATATATATATATATATATATATATATATATATATATATATATATATATATATATATACATAAACACGTATATTAATATGTAGATACAAACACATACACACACACACACACACACACACATATATATATATATATATATATATATATATATATATATATATATAATGAATTTTAATTCAAACTCTTTAAAATATTAAAATTTTACAACTGTTCATTTTAATTTGTGAAAAGCAAATTTACTAAAATAGATTCTCTTAATTAAGAAAAAAAAAGGTCCTCAGAATTAGAAGCTGTGAGTCTAAATTCAGGGGAAGTAGCGCAATTGTTTATACACTTGAATTGATTGTATTTGCTGCCACTGGAGAAACACAGGAGGAATATAAATGCTGGATTTTAGAATACTGCACAAAAGCAACTAAGTTCTTGCTGACTGTAATGTCAGGTAGGCCTACAATGCAGTGCTCTATATATGGCGAAGCTGTAACGTTATATAGGCCTACAATGCAACGCTTAAAACATATAAATGCAGAAGTTGCAATGCCAGATAAGCCTACAAAGCACCGCTTAAAACATATAGATGCAGAAGCTGCAATGTAAGATAGGCCTAAAATGCAATGCTTATAAAACATATAAAACATTTAAAAGGAAAACATGACTATGCTTTTATTCTTTGATATCGCTGCGCTTGAAGAATCCCCTTCAACCAAACGAGGAGGCAAGAAAAGACACAGTCCTTTAGGCCTACGCAATACGAGCTGTTGGTTAACTGACTTATGCAAACTCGCTTAAGCCATTTTCTAATCTTTCTTTCTAGTTTGGCACTTTCCCTTATTTCTTCATCTGTGGCTTTGATCCAACTGATTTTAATCTTTTATCAGCGTATTTAAATTGTCTATAAGTATTCGAAACACTAAGATTTTCTCCTCTCCTTTTTTGTAGCTGCTCCTCTCACTCCGAGCAACTTGCTCAGAAACAAATTATCTCTTTGATTTCAGGGACAAAAATGCTTTTACAAAGTCTTCCTATTCCAAAATAATTAAATCCTCTAATAAATATATATTATTTTGATAAATGTATAATTCACAATAGTTTTGGAATATGATTAAAATTTTTTCACTAGAAAATCACATAGATATTTAAGATATCGATATATTATAAAAATATTTTGATGGGTATTTTGCGTTCAATTTCGAATAGTATTTTACGGTCTTTTCGGTTCCATTTCTTTTATTTTTGGTGTTAACCATTATCATTATTAATTACAGCGACGTATTATTCTTAGCCTAAAACAGTTTTAGTGGTCTTAGGCCTCCTTCCAAGACTATTGATATTTTTTACTATAGAAAAAGTCTTTCTTGATGAGAGTTTGAGTAATTATATTATGCTATTTCTTTTTACCCCGATTTCGGTTGTGATGAAATCAGTTATGGCAACCTATTATGCTTTTCTAACCATTTATTTATTTCATGACCGTCTTCTGCAATTATAAAACATATCCTCTCTTTTAACTCTTTCTCTTCATATTCCAAAATGTTTTGTATTACTTTCTTTGCACAGGTCACAAACATCATCTCTGCATTTTCTCCTGAAATTTGCTTTCATTTTGAGCAAGTTTATCCTTTTTCTCATAATTAGATAGAGATTTGAAAGTTCCTATATTGGAAAGAAACTTGGGTTGGGCTATTTATTAGAATGTGTGCATATGGATGGAAGCCTAGATGAAATAAGAGTACATAATCCAGCTGTCCTAACCTTTTCTAATTCTCGACATAGTCGACGTATTCTGAGATGATATATATATATATATATATATATATATATATATATATATATATATATATATATATATTATGGATATATGAAACTGTACTAGTGTCAATAAAACATATTTTGGCTTTATTGAAGATGATACTTGTATTAAGGATCTTCCTCCCTAATTAAGATACAACAGAATTATTTTGTCTCTAAAGGAAAAGTTAATATGGTAGAATTTGGGTTCCAATCTTGTGATGATTTTCGTTTGTTTAGAATAATTTCATTTTTATTTATGCTACATTGGTACCAAAATAAGAAAATTGTCTTCTAACATCGAAACTAAATATTTCTTTAATCCAAATTTTTGTGTACATGACTTGTGGGCTAAACGGAAATAATGTAAAGATGAAAGATAATGGCAAAAAAAAAAAAAAAAAAAAAACTCCAGTTTAAGAGATGCAAATAAAGACTAGTTGGTTCTTGGTAAGATGACTAGTTTGATTTCCTCATATTCCATTTTATTGTTTGTTTGTTTTACATTTCATGCACTGCATTTTCTCCTGAAATTTTGTTTTTATTTTGAGCAAATTTATCCTTTTTCTCATAATTAGATAGAAATTTGAAAGTTCCTATATTGGAAAGAAAGTTTGATTGGGCTATTTGTTAGAATGTGCGCATGTGGAATAAAGCCTACATGAAATTAAAGCATATAATCCAGTGGTTCTAACCTTTTCTAATTCGTGACATATTCGACGAATTCTGATATGCATATATATATATATATATATATATATATATATATATATATATATATATATACATATTTATATACTATATATATACACACATATATATTATGTATATATATATATATATATATATATATATATACTGTATATATATATATATATATATATATATATATATATATATATATACGTCATATTTTGCATATATATATATATATATATATATATATACGTCATATTTTGCATATATATATATATATATATTTATATATATATATAATACATATATATATATATATATATATATATATATATATATATATATATCAAAGGGCCTCCGTTAGATTTCACCATTCGTGTCTATGTTGAGCTTTGAAACCAATGCTTCTCCATTCATCATCTCCTACTTCACACTTTATAGTGCTCAGCCATGTAGGCCTGGGTTTTCCAAAACTTCTAGTGCCTTGTTTAGCCCAATTGGAAGCTTATCGAACTAATCTCTCTTTAGGAGTGCGAAATTCATGTCCAAACCATCTCCATTTGCCCTTCACCATTATCTCATCCACATATGCTACTCGCGTAGACTCTTTTAAACTTTCATTTCTAATCCTTCCATGCCATTTAACTCCCAATATTCTTTGAGGCTTTTGTTCTCAAATTTTCAAACTGTGTTTGATATTGTTTCATTGTCATATCACGACTTATGTCCATACAGTAACACCGATCTCACTTGACTTATATATAACCTGATTTTTATATATAATATCCGGCGCTTTGATTTCCATATTTTACTCAAACTACCCATTGTCTGATTTTCTTTCTTCAATATTTCATTAAACTCCAATTCTAAAGACAATGATTCCACCTCATTAATCTTTTCTCCTTTTAATCATATATTATGTTCCATTGCATATGCCGTTCTCATCATCTCTGTCTTCCTTCTTTTTATCTTTAGCCCAACATCATATGCTATTTCATGCATTCCGGCAAGCAAGCATTAAAAGTCATGTGGTGTCCCGCTGGTAAGGACAGTGTCATCAGCATGCTCTTGGTAAGCTAATTTCCTGTTACCAATTCAGTACAATCCTTCTCCTCCATTCCTAGCTGTTCTTTGTATTACAAAATCCAAGAGAAGAATAAGTATCATAGATGACAACACATCCCCTTGGAGTACTCTACTGTTCACTGGAAATTCATTTAATAGGACTCCACTAACATTAACTTTGCACTTGCTATGCTCCTGAACAGACTTATTCAAATTTACATATTTAAGAGGAGCTCTATAATAACGCATGACTCAGCACAAAATTGGTCGGTGTACAATATCCAAGGCTTTTTAATAGTCCTCAAATACCGTCAAAAGTGTATTTTTATATTCTACATATTGCTGAACAAGTCCTAAAATGAACATTTGGTCAATTCAACCTCTACCTCTTCGAAATTCCAATTTTTTTATCTCTCAGCTTTTTATCAATCTTTCTCTCTAGTCTTTATATAATGAACATACAATATATTTTCAAGACAACTGACCTAAGTGTGATTCCTCTGTAATTATTGCTATCAGTTAGATCTGTTTTTGACATCTTTACCAACACTCATAGCTCCCATTTACCAGGATTTTCTTCTTCACGCCACATTTATAAAATAATCTTGTTAGTATTATGAGAGTCTCTTCATTTTCTGCCAATATCATAGGAGCTATTCGATCGTATTCAGGGGCCTTCCATATCTTTAGTTTTGTAATGATAACTTGTTATTCTTGTATATTTTATTAGTGGATTTAAGATGGAAATTCTATAGATAATGAATTCTTGCATTTAAAGCTTTATTGGGGAGTGATGTTTTATGGAAGTTTACTAATAGCAATGTTTTTTTTCCAAGAAGTTTATATAATTTAGTATCTATAAACTTCTTAGATTCAGTATTTATAGATCAAGGAAACCAAACCATTGCTGAAATATATCTACGTCATCCAAAATTCTCAATCAGAATTTTAGTGATGACCCAATTAATTGTGTGAACAAGTATGATCCAGAAAAAATTCCATTATTGTTTAATGAAAACAACAGCATTGGAAACCCTTTCCCTCTCTCGATCCAATGCTAACCGGTTTCATACGTGTGTTAATTGTCCCAATTTAGGCATTTGAGAACTTCTTCACAAACTTCTAATACAGGAATGAATTGGAAGAGTAAGAGGACACTTGGCAGTGAAGCATCACTTTCCTCTGTGACCATATAAGTGTTTGCTAAACAAGGTCAAGTGGAGATAATTCTGAGGTTTTAAACATTTTTTCGAAGCCATCTATGAGATCATTATTAATTTAAAACCATTATTGCGCACGAATAACCTTCTTTATTTAAGTTTGTTTCATCTTATTTTGAGCTTACATTTCATCTTTTATTCACTTACGTGTAGTTTAGAAGAGAG
>NC_090744.1:128639842-128652342 GCF_036898095.1 Palaemon carinicauda | reverse complement strand
TTTAGTTAATGGTCAGAGTTAAGGAAAATATAGACAGGTGCATCCTCTTTAGCTGATTATATTCTTTATATTCTATTGTTTCATAAAAAAAAGGATTATGAAATATGTTTTCTGGCAGTGAACGGAGCTGGTGCTTTTAAAGTGACTCACCCTCTTAGCTCCTACTTTCATTACTTTTCCAAAAGCTTGAAGTGTCTACTACAGTTAACTTTAATAGTCTTACCTTCTGTACTATAAGGTTGAATACTAAACTGTATTTGAGAAGTTTATTCCAGCTGTACCCAGGTTGTGGACCGATCTTCGTAATCTGGTGGTTAAATCGGTAGAACTTTAAAAAATTCAAACTTGTTACAAATGCTTTTCTGTTGAACAGTTAGACATTAGTTTTGTAAAATTGCCGTTTAACTTAGGATAATTATATTTTTACCTCCGTCAACTAAGTTGGAAGGAGGTTATGTTTTCGCCCCTTTTTGTCTCTTTGTCCGTTTGTCTATTTGTTTGTTTGTAAACAACTTCCTGGTCACAATCTTTCTCATAAAATAATGAAATTTCCATGGATTAATTGCTATACTGAGACGTGGAAGTAATTCAGTTTTGGTAATTCTAGGTCAAAGGTAAAAGGTGAAGGTAGAGCAAACGGTCGACCGAATTAACAATAACCTTAACCCCAAGTTCATTCTGGGAGAGGCCAGCTGGTTTCGATAAATAAGCTGTCGTGGTGGACATCTGCTCTCTCAGAGTGATTTTCTAGTTTTCAATTATTTTTCATTTACAATATCCTTTCTGCATTGTGCTGTTCTCCGTATTGAAGCCCTTTGGTCCGTAACATCTTACTTTTCCAACCAGGAATAATAAGGAAAATGATTATATGTGTAACTGGGAGAATTCCAAATGAACACATATCAGCCAAACTATATTCTGAACCTATCCGTATTATTCAGATGAACTCAAAGGGTCTAAAGTAGTCTATTATTCAGATTCAGTCAGAAGGTCTAAAGTTGTTCAAGCATAAAATCTAACAAGGAATACTGAGCAGTGGAAAGGTTTTAGACAACCGTAAAATATCTGTTAGGGTTTGCATCGGCGTAGGAACAAACTACAAATTTTAAGGATAATTTGTATTTTTCCTAGCTGTACAAAGCTGATTGAAGATCTTTTGCATCAGGTTCCACAAGATATCTATGCCCTCCTCTCCAAGACTCTTCCATACCTCTACTGGTATATTATCCGGTCCTGCAGCTTTATTATTTTTCATCTTCTTAACTGCTTGTTCTACTTCTCTTCTAGTCACTCCTATGGTAACTGCCTCGTTTGGGAGTCCATCTTCAAATACTGTTCTTGGGTTCTCCTCATTAAATAGTCTTTCAAAAAAAGTTTCCCACCTTCTTTTAATTTCATTCTCTTCTGCTAGAACTATACCATTGCTATCTTTTATTTCCCTTATCTGCGTCAGGTCTTTAGATGCAGCATCTCAGGCCTTAGCAATTCGTAATATTTTCTTCTCTCCTTCTGGTGTTTCCATCTCTTTATAGACTTCATTTAATGTCTTGGCCTTCGCCTTTGTTACTGCTCTACTTGCTTCTTTCTTTGCTTGCTTATAGTCTTCTTTATCCTGCTCTTGTTCTGATAGATCTGCCTTCCTCTTGGCTTCTTTCTTGGTTTTTTCCCGTTCTTGCACCTTATCATTCCACCACCACGATTCTTTTATCATTTGGGGGTCTTCTTCCAGATGACTTTCGAAGTACTTCCCCACCAATCCTTAGAATCACTTTACTATTCTCTGTCCACCATTCTTGTACATCCTCATGTAACCTTACTGCTTCCAGCACTCTTTCCTTAAACAAGACTCTCAGTTCTGCCTCTTTCAATTTCCACCACTTAATGTTTGGGTCCATTCTCGTCTTTTTACTTCTCCTTAGTCTGCAATCAAATACCACTAACCTGTGTTGCGCTGCTACCCTCTCCCCATTTATCACCTTGCAATTTCTAATCTCCGTCAGATGGTCTCTCTTACACATCAGCAAACCTATGTGGCTCTCCCTGCCACTGCTACTGTAAGTAATAAGTCTATTGATCTTTTTCTCAAAGAAGGTGTTGATCATTGCTAGATCAAAAGCCAATGCAAAATCAATCACTCTTTCTCCCCCATCATTTCTCTCCCCCACACCCCAACTTCCATGCACTCTCTCTATCCCTTTCATACTAATTCCCAAGTGGCCATTCAGATCTCCTCCTATAATTACCCTTTCCCCTTGCAGGAATTATTCTAAGCTCCTGGTCTCTCTCCCAGAATGTATCCTTCTCCTCCTCTGTACATCCAGCTTGCGGGGTATAGGTACACACCATATTGACTAGTGTTGCTCCTAATCTCCGTTTTAGACTCATAATTGTCATTTTTCCTATTCACTCCAATCAAACCTTCCTTCAAATCTTTCGATAATATTATTCTTACACCATTTCTTCCTTCCATATTTGCTCCACTGTAATAAAATTTACAACCTTCGCCTAGTTCTCTTGCCTTATTTCCCTTCCACCTGGTCTCCTGCACACACACAGCACTTCAATCTTCCTTGTCTCCATGAGGTCAACCAGTTCCTGCCCTTTTCCAGTCATTGTTCCCACTTTCAGAGTTGCTACTCTCATCCTCTCCTCAGATATTTTCCCCTGAGCTTGCCTCTTTAACCCAGCCCGCCCATGACTGGGTAGTCCTTGCCGATTTTTCGGAGGGATCAGGCGAGGTCCCAATGCGTCGCCTACGGGGAACGCCCTATCATTAATTTTAATCTCACAATCTCCACTGGCCATATTGGTTTTGGCTAATTTTTCATGGCCGGTTGTCTTTCCTGCCGCCAACCCTCCCCATTTACTCGGGCTTGGGAAAGGCACCAAGTTGAGGCTGGCTTAAATGATTGCACTGTTAACATTAATATCCCTAATGAAAGGGATATCGCGACATATCAGAGGACGTATTCTTGACACGCCACATGGCAATCTGCACCCCAAACAGAGATTACGTATCGAGGGGTCAATTGGCAAGAAACGACAACGGGAAAGAAAAAGGGGGAGCCGCTCCCAAGGCTCCCTCTTCTCCAGTTTCGTAAGCGTGCCTGGCGCCAATCCTGGCGCCATCTGCATTCCTTGTAGCATACACGAGGTGCTACAGATACTGTATGTAGGGAGGGGTCCTACAGCCCTTTCATAGAAAGGGAAGGGCGGGTCCATCAGGACGACATGGCCATCTCACCCAAAAATAGATTTTTCGCTTCGCTCAAAATCCGTTTTTTGGGCTCAAGCCATGTCGTCCTGATGGAAGTATACCAGAGCATTACTGTATCTGTGGATTCTCAGAACGTGCCGTACTCCCCGGAGGTAATTTTTCCCGGTCGACTAGACCTAGAGACCGAAGATGTTACCGTTATACATCTTTTCAACTAACCATAAACCATGTTAGAGCTTCCTGCCACCTACAGGGAAGAGTCCTACTATACTCTGGAAAAGTCTCGAAGAGTACATATACCTATGTATGAATACCAGGCAAGCTAATATAGTGGTCTCACCCTATATTAAGTAAAGCATAGTTTGTAAAGAACCACTGCGTCAATATGAAATATCGACCAGTTCTCCGCACAATACTTGTATTGGACAAAGGTTTATATCCGCATAGGAGGAAACTTGTAAACCCGCCACCGTCCCCTTCTGGGACGGAGTCCTCCCGATAAGGGAAAGCATAAACCAATGCAACATAGCTTGCATACAGGAACAATCTATTAGAATTATCCCAGATAAATATACATAAAATGAATGCTCTATTATATCAATAAATTGACACAGGTGAAGGAGACGCAAGGTTCTCAAGAACAAGTTTATTGATAGACAATAAACAGACAGGTTAATAACAATTCTATATATATATATATATATATATATATATATATATATATATATATATATATATATATATATATGTATATATGAAGAGTATAACCAAAACTTTAAGCATAAGTCTGATAGTAAACAGAAACTTGTTTATCTGAAAGAAAAACATTAGTGCCACTTTTAACATACCGAGGTATGAAGGTCAGAAAAGTCTGTATTACTAATCAGTTACATTAGCGTTAGAAACGCTCGGCACACATGTCTGCACTTATGCTAGGTTCACCTTTGGAAGTGGAACAGTCAACGTGGGCACCTCAGTGCCTCACTTAGTTTGTAGCACAGAATGTAACTACACACTCACCCTGGAATTAATTGTCCAATTAAAACCACTGTTCCTCGCAGAGTTAAACAGCAGGGTTAACGACGCAACCCACTGCTACCACAGAACTCTTTAGTTGCTCCACTTGCTTCGCATAGTGGCGAAAGAACACTCTGGAAGACTTCCAGCCAGTGTATGAACGGAGATGTTCAAAATCCATACAATTAAGGAAATTTAAGGATGAAGCAACTTTCCTCCGATCGTGACCTGCGGGTGTACTGTCAGGATCCGCTCTGAGAATAAAATATGCGATTTTCGCCCTGAGTTGATTCAGAGATAAATTTGAGCCTGATGTTTCTCCCCTGAATAGTTGACCACCCTAGAAGTCTGAAGTTCTATGAAGATACACCTTTAGGCATTCTACTGGACATAGAGATGCATCTCCTTTCAGAGGGCAGATTCTCCAGGGACCCCACCTGTTGGTGGGTAACTCATTCTTGGTGAGAAACAAAGGATCCAGAAACAGGTTCAGTTCTCCCCCATCCGGGAACTGAACGCGACCTTCCTCTCTTGAGAGGGCTACAATCTCACTAACCCTGGCCCCGGACGCGAGTGGAAATAGGAAAATAACTTTTTGGGTTAAATCCATTAACGCACCCTCCTCATTGCTCCACAGAGAAGCGAAATGAAGAGCTCTTTCTAAAGACCATGAAATGGGCTTTGGAGGTGCTGAAGGTCTGAGCCTAGCGCAGGCTTTCAGAACTTTATTGCCTTCTAATAGATTTGCACTTATTTTCCTCTAGGAAGTCTATGCTGGCTTCCGAAATCCCGAAACGCTTTCTCACCGCTAGGGAGAGAAAATCATGAGCTGCAGGATCCGGGTTTTCTGTAATGAAGCGCAGACAGAAGACTTCTGGACTCGCTGGGTCAGAACTGGATCTGGTAGCGGTAGAAACTTCAGTCGTAGTTCCAATGCCAGGGGGAACCACACGCTGTTCGACCACTTGTGGGTCACTATTGCCGCTACCCCCTTGAAGGATCTCAGTTGTTGAGGACCCTCAACAGAAGGTTGTGAGGAAGGAACAGATAAATCCTGGACCATCTGTTCCAGTCGAGGGACATCGCGTCCACTGCTTCTGCTAAGGGGTCCTCGTACGAGGACACGTACAGGGGCAACTTCTTGTTGTCTTTCGTCGCAAAGAGGTCTATCTGCATTTCTGGGACTTGTTCAGAATGAAGGAGAATGATCCTGCGTCTAAGGACCATTCCGACTCTATCGGTGTGAACCTGGATAGAGCGTCCGCTGTCACATTGCGGACTCCTTGAAGGTGAACTGCCGACAGGTACCACTTCTTCTTTTCCGCCAATCGGAAGATGACCAACATCACCTGGTTGAGAGGGGGTGACCTCGATCCTTGTCGATTCAAGCATCTCACAACTACCTCGCTGTCCATCACCAACCTTATGTGGATCGAGTGACGTGGGGAGACTTTCTTCAAGGTAAGGAGCACTGCCATAGCTTCTAGAAAGTTTATGTGGAAGGTCTTGAATAGCTTGGACCAAGTCCCCTGGACTTTTTTCCGATGAGAGTGACCTCCCCGTCCCTCCTTCGAGGCGTCTGAGTGAATCGTCACCGACGGGGGAGGTGGCTGAAGAAGAACCGACTTCTTTAGATGTCTGGCTTGGGACCAAGGCCTGAGAAGAGTACGTAGCCGAAGCGGAACTGGTCTTCTCAGATCTCTTCGCGCGTTTGATGCATAACTTCTCCAAACTCCGGTTGCATCCTTTAGCTGTGCTCTTAGCACTGGGTCTGTCACCGAAGCAAACTGGAGAGAGCCCAGTACCCTCTCCTGTTCGCGTCTTGATATCCTTTCGGAATCTAGAAGTCTCTTGACAGAACCCACTATCTCCTTCCTTTTCTTCGCCGGGATGGAGAAACGGTGTGACATTAAGTCCCAGTGGATTCCCAGCCACTGGAACTTTTGAGATGGAGAAAGTCGAGACTTTTTTCTGTTGATCTTGAAGCCTAGATACTCTAGGAAATGAATCACTTGACTGGAAGCTTGCAAGCATTCTGTCTCGGATGCTGCCCACACCAGCCAGTCGTCCAGGTAGGTTACTACCTGAATTCCCTTTAGGCGTAATTGTTTGAGAGCTACGCTCGCAAGCTTCGTGAAAATCTTTGGGGCTATATTTAGCCCGAATGGCATGGCTCTGAAGGCGTATAGTCTTCGTTGTAGCTTGAACCCTAGGTAGGGGGAGAGTCGACGGTTGATTGGAACGTGCCAATAGGCGTCTGACAAGTCTGTGGAGACGGAATATGCCCTCTTGGGCAGTAAGGTCCTTATGTGTTGCAGTGTTAGCATCTTGAATTTGCAATTCACTATGAACTTGTCGAGTGGCGACAAGTCCAGAATGACTCTGATCTTTTCCGAGTCTTTCTTAGGAACACAAAACAGCCTCCCTTGGAATTTGATGGACTTCACCCTTCGGATCACATTTTTCTCCAACAGTTCTTGAACGTACTCCTCCAGAACGGGGGTGGAGTGTTGGAAAAAACCGAGGGCACGGGGGTGGAGTGCTGTACCAGCTCCAGCCCAGTCCAGTCCGTTCTTGAGTAGGCTGTGGGCCCAGGGATCGAAGGTCCACCGATCTCGAAAAATTCTGAAGTCTCCCTCCTACCGGCATCATCTCACTTGGACTGCCGTCCTGAGGTCTTGCCTCCCCGACCGCGACCGCCCCTGAATCCCCTTCCCCTTGAGGGGCGCCTAGACGAGCCTCTGGCTGCTCCTCTAGGCTTTGCTCGAAAGGAAGTAGACTGCCCTTCGAACGTTGGGGTGAACACCGTGGACTGTGTCGACACGGCCTGGGGTACCCACTGGAAAGTGATCGGGGTTTGTGCCACCATCTGGGGCACTGAAGGCATCGGCAACTGCTGTTGCTGTTACTGATCAACTGGCCTGGCTGGCCGAGACGGTAGCCTAGGCCTTTTAGTCTTCCTCTTCGGTTTGGGACCCTCATCCAGGGAAGACTTTCTCTTGATAGACAGGCCCCACTTTTGGAGAAGATTTCTATTCTCCGTGGCGGCCTTATCCACAACTTCTTTGACCAATTCGCTAGGGAAAAGGTCTTTGCCCCAAAGGTTGGAGGAGATTAGTTTCCTTGGCTCGTGCCTCACCGTTGCCGAGGTGAACACGAACTCCCTACAAGCTCTCCTCGCCCTGACGAAGCTGTAAAGATCCTTCGTCACTGTGGCCACATGAATCTTGGCCACTACCATGAACATTTCATGGACCTTGGGGTCACTTGCCATCGTCTCAAGAGTGGTCTGAAGAGACATTGAGGCAGCCAGTCTTTCTTTTGTCTCGAGCTCTCTCCGCAAAAGAAAGTCAGACAGCTTAGGGAGGTTCTCACCGAACTGACGTCCGGCAATATCAGCCTCCAACTTCCGGACTGAGAAGGTAAGATGGACGTCCTTCCAGTCCTTGTGGTCCATGGGTAGGGCCAGCGACAAGGGTTTACACTCCTCCAGGGAGGGGCAAGGCTTGCTAGCCTCGACTGCTTTTAATACAGCCGCAAACCCTTTCTGCAAAAAGGGGAAGGCTCTAGCAGGAGAGGACACAAAGGAAGGGAGCTTCTTACTCAATGCAGTAACTTTTGAGTTTGTGAAGCCCCTCTCTTTCATCGAAGATGAAAGCAAAGCTTGAGCCTTAGCATGGTCCATCACTATGACCTCCTTCGGCTCTGTCTCCTCCTTTGAAGCTGGTTCCTTCCTCAACCGGACATAACAGTCCGGATATGACCCTTTGCTGGGCCAGAATTCCCCTTCCTCAAGGGGAACTGAACCCAGCTTATCCGACATGACGATCTTTCCAGTCGTCATCGGCATGTGCTCAGCATATCTCCACGGGTTAGCATCTGAGCACAAGGGAAGGTCTTTCACATTGAGCCTTTTCTGGGGCCCACGTGATGCTGCAAGCTTCTGCATCCGCAGTTCCATTGCAGCCGCCTTCTCCATATTCTCCTTCTGCATTTGTTGGATCATTCCAACAATGGATGAGAGGGCCTGTCCCAGCTCTACTGGGAGAGCGGACGATGTTGAGGGAATAGGTTCAGGGATCAGAACCGGAGCACCCGACACCTCGTTGGCTTCTTCCTCTATGATGTCTGGGGCTTGATCTTCATCCTGGAATCCTGCCAGGAGGTCTTCCTCCGGACGCTCGGACACGTCTGACATCCTGTCGCCCAACTCGATGTCTTGCACGGCGACCGCCACTTCAGCATCCACCTGGATCTGAACTAGGGGATCTCCTCTTGAGGCTGGGGAATCACTGCATCAGCTGATGCCCTAGGGAAAAGGTAAGCCCTCATCTTCTCACTTGGAAGATAAGGTCCAGAGGTGTTCTTCTGGAAGCCCCTTACCCAGGTGCAAAGCTTCCCCCTTGCTATATCCCTTGATTCCGCTGTCCTAGGGGAATCAAAAGCTTCAGTAATCAGGTTAGAGCACACGGTACATACCGGGGGGTCCCAATACCGGAGCTCACCTTTGGAGACAGCGCATGCTGCGTGCCTCCTACATAATCCATGTCCGCAGAGGTTCTTACTGCGGACGTTGCAGAAAGCACTTCCGCACTTCGGACGTACCTCCTGCAAAGAGAAGAAAATTTCCATGAGTATCAAGTGAACTATGTATCACTGGATATGCACAGTTTAGCATAACAATTCAGAAAGGAAAGACACACACTTGTGTTTCCCTCACAACCAATTGTTGCAGCTTTCCAGATAATAAAATCGAATGGTTAATCTCTTCTAGAATAACCAATGCCAAGTTTCCAGAGGAAACAGGTGGAGCTCACACCTAGCAATGATTTTAAAATCCTGGATAATAGACAAAAAAGAACTCACTTTCTTATCTGTAAGGCAACAGCAAAGGGCTGTGCAAGACAACACAAAAGTGTTAGAACACACAGTGCTGTACCAAAACTTATACTATAGTTTTCCTCTTACAGTATATGTTATACTGAAGAATACTGGTACAGTATAGGAGGTTATGTGCCGGCCGGCACACACCATAACTAGCTTTAAAGTATACTACTTAACAGCTATAAGGCGGCAGAACGCCGGTTCAAATGCATGTGCCGGCCGGCAACAGCCCACGTCGGCTACACAAGGTAGCACCCGGCTGCCGGCCATACTCCTGGTGACCGGCAGACAAGGGCTGACATTAGCCGGCCGGCAAAGGTACACAACCGATGCCAGCCGGCAGCAAAAGAACCAGAGGACTACGACTGCCCGGCTGCCGGCCTCATAGGCCGGCAGCCGGGTCGGGTACACCACTAGAAGAAAACAGAATGGATGCCGGGATAAGAGCGTAAACAACCTCCAAGCCCAGCAATCCGAAAGAGTGCATATAAGGAAGGGGAGAATCTAATTCAGGCTTCCTGACCAATGCCGTCTGACTCACAGGCAGGCATGGATAAGGGACCAAGGGAGGTCCGGGCAGCACTCAAGCAGAAGACCCCTGCCGGCCGGCAGAGTCTGCCGGCCGGCAAAGGACTGAGTCAATTCCACATCCTAACCTTTCCTAGGTCCAGATGTAGAATGACGTATAGTACTGTAATGGCTAGGCCATTACGGAGATAGAGGGGGAAGGGACAAAAGAGGGTCCTACCAACCTTGCTTTAGTGAAGGATCACCCGCAGCCAAGGAAACTCATCTTAGCCTAAGGGAGATCCAAGGAGGGAGGCCAGCAATACTTGCCAGCTCCCAAAGAACCAAAGCAAGGAAGGTGTTGCAACTCTCAGGAAAAGAATTTTATCCTCCCACCGAGAACAGCACAAGGACTAGTCTGCTAGATCACAAAAGAAGGAATTATCTCGTACAGAAACCTTCGGTAGTGACCTAAGGAGGCTAAGCCTCCTATGTCTGTGTCAGGCCAGCGAGGGAGACTCTACCCCAAGCCAGACGAACACAGACTCAGACTAAAAACTCTGTTGTTCTGTCCCACTCTGAAACCAGACTTACTGGAACAGGAAGGTACAGTAACACCCCAGTATAGTTTTATCGAAAGTTAATTCAGATAAACCACTTAGGGATAAGCCCAAGGCTTAAACAGAGGGAAAGGGATTGCATACCTTCTCCGAAGAAAAGAAAGCAACCGGGGAGTATGAGAAAGTATACTAAGGCTCCATAAGCAACTTAGCCTAGGCACCAAGAGAATCGATTACCTAAATCACCGAAACTCACTCGTATACTATCTTGGAAATATTCAACATAATCTTAAATGTATAAAAAACAGCCTAAAGCTTCAATAAAATTTTAATACGCTCGGAAAACCAAAATCATGCAGAAAGTACTAGGACCAAACGACTAGGCTACATGGCCTAGCGTAGGCCAGAGTTGGCGAATACTTCGCCAAAAAATAATACTAAAGCACGAAAGGAAATCCTATGTAACGCTAAATAGCTAAAATTTATTAAAGCAAAACAACCGGGAATGTCGCTCTGGCTAACTAAAACTCATACCTAGCGAGCGACAGCGTCCATGACGCCTCCGGTAGGCTACGGCTCTTGTAACAAAGATTAATCCTATTAATCACTTAAAAATTTACCAAGAGCCTACATTTATACATAAAAGAAATGGTACTCAACTTATCAGAGGCCGACGAAGTTGGAGAGGCCATGAAAAGCTGAATAAATCCAAGATTTGCGAGAAACACAGGAAAAAACACCGAGTTGTTAAGCTACGCAAAAAGGAATACAGATGGCGCCAGGATTGGCGCCAGGCACGCTTACGAAACTGGAGAATAGGGAGCCTTGGGAGCGGCTCCCCCTTTTTCTTTCCCGTTTTCGTTTCTTACCAATTGACCCCTCGATACGTAATCTCTGTTTGGGGTGCAGATTGCCATGGGGCGTGTCAAGAATACGTCCTCTGATATGTCGCGATATCCCTTTCATTAGGGATATTCGCTCCAGGAGTTAGAATTCTGGGTACCTTAAGGTAAATTCTCTGGGAATATCGCCGTAGTTGTAATATACCCTAGGAAGCTACCCTATAGGAACTTCCATCAGGACGACATGGCTTGAGCCCAAAAATATATATATACATATATAAATATATATATATATATATATATATATATATATATATATATATATATATGTATATATATACATACAAAAATACATACATGTATATTTATATTTACACACATATATATATGTTTATATATATGTATATATATATATGTATCTATCTATATCTATATTTATATCTATATCTATCTATCTATATATATATATATATAAATATATATATATATATATATATATATATATATATATATATATATATATATGTATATATATATGTATATATATATGTGTGTATATATATATATATATATATATATATATATATATATATATATATATATATATATATATATTAGTTTTCATATAAGTAATAGAACTAAAGCTATAGAGAACATAATTTATTTCATGCTTTTAAGTTTGTAGCCTCATCATCACCCTGAGAACAGCTTGAATTATAAAGAGACAATTTGGAAAACCCGATCAATAAGAGGAAAGTTTTCGTGAAAATGGTGGTTTATTATAGCCGAGAACTTTTTTAAAGGGCCATACTCTAGCATTAGAGGCTCTTCAACATCTTTTTTGAGGTGCCCTACCTAAGCATCAGAATATTTTCTACCTTTATTTTTAGTTGCGATACTTCTAGCATTAGAGGTTCTTTGACTTCTAATTTGAGTTGCGATACTTCTAGCATTTGAGACTTTTTGGCCTCTTTTTTGAAGTGCCATATTTTTAACACTACAGTTTCTTGGACCTGTATTTGGAGGCGCCTTACGTATGGCATTAGAGGATCTTTGAACTCCTATTTTAAGGGGCCATACTCTAGCATTAGAGGCTAATTAACCTCTATTATGAGGTACCATAATTTTATTATTAGTGGTTCTTTGACCTTTATTTTGTGGAGCCTTACTTATAGCATTTGAGGTTCTTTGGCCTCTATTTTGAGGTGCCATACTTCCAGGATTAGAGGCTCTTTTACATCTATTTTGAGGTGCCTTACATATAGCATTTGAGGCTCTTTGACCTTTATTTTGACGTGCCATACGTGTAACATTAGAGGCTCTTTGACCTCTATTTTGAAGCGCCTATCCTATAGCATTTATGGCTCTTCGACCCCAATTTTGAAGTGCCATACTTCTAGTATTACAGTAGAGTGTCTTTGACTTATATTTTGAGGCGCCTTACCTATAGCTTTTGAGGCTCTTTGACCTCTA
>NC_090744.1:128632342-128634842 GCF_036898095.1 Palaemon carinicauda | reverse complement strand
GACTAACGGGTGTACTGTCTGGATCCGCTCTGCGAATAACACGGGTGAGTTTCGCCCTTAGTTATAGAAAACTGTGAACCCAGGGTTTAGAATGATCAAATTCATTAGACAAAATATTGATCGTATCTCTACAGTTTATAGATATTTCCACATTTCCATCACCTCTTTCTTTTGTAAAACGTGGATGGAGAAATGAAGAGATTAAACCACTGCTTCAGTAATTGCCCAAATTTGAGGTTTTCGTTGAGGTTGAAATATTGAATAAGCAAACTTCCAGACAGACTCGTCCCGCCTCCTCTTCTGCTTCGAGATAAACCTGGAAAAGTTTGGCACCAATAAATGTTTGAGGTCGGGGAAAACCAAAGTCTATCAATAACAACAACAACAACAACAACAACAACAACAACACCAGACAAGGGTTGTATGTATACACAATGAGCAAATTCAATAGGGGTAAAAATCAAATGGTAATATTTTTCCTTTTTGCATATTACAATTGCGGGAATATATGTGATATTTTGATATCTTTCATTTCTTTATTAGGTCGTATTTCCTAAAGATTTGGAATATACGTTGACTTTGATATTATTATTTTTTTTCTTTCACAGGTAGATGATTATCCAGTGTCAATTATGGCGATTGTATCTTGCTATCTCAAAAGTTATGGCCATCGCTAAAACTTACGTTTCATTTCATCTCTAAGTTTATTTATTACTTTGATCAATCTAACGCAGCACTTCAGTTGAATTAGGCCTAATGGATTCTATGGATAATGAAAGAGCTCAATCCTTTATAGCTTGAAGTTAAAACAAGGGTTAAATTCTCATTAGAATTTTAATCTCCTTTAATTATGATCTTGAAGTATGATCTTAACCAAAACGTTCTCTATTGCGTTACAAACAATTCCTCGGATAAAGTTAATTGTGAAAACCTATTGTCAACCTGCAAGGTCAAACCATTTCGAGTAGAAAGTGATATTATTATTATTATTATTAAATGCTAAGCTACAACCCTAGTTGGAAAAGCAGGATGCTATAAGCCCAGGGGCCCCAACAGGGAAAATAGCTCAGTGAGGAAAGGAAACAAGGAAAAATAAAATATTTTAAGAATAGTAACAACATTTAAATAAATATTACCTATATAAACAATAAAAACACCTAACGCACACACACACAACCACACACACACACACACACACACACACACATATATATATATATATATATATATATATATATATATATATATATATATATATATATATATACTGTATTTATATGTGTGCGTATATCACTCAACATTACATGTACCGTATTGGTTGAAATCCAGGTTGTTTCATTAAACCCCTCTTCAAACATTCAACAATCTAGTAATAATCAAGATTATATTATATGGAGCTCCAAATATGGTAAAAAATCTATTTCAATGCAACGAGTATTTGGCCTTCATCAAGCGAGTGACAAGTTGAGCCTCTTGCGAGCCGATGTAAAGGCTTTACTGAATTGTTGAAATATTCTATGCGAGGTACCGAAAACTAGCCAATCAGCGCGTTTGTTTACATCGCTTCCGAACCAATCAGCAATAGCGTCCAGGGCACGCTTCCGAGGAAAGTTTTATTAGTTAGTGCTGTGCAAAGATTCTGCTTAATTATTCGCATTTATTCGGTGTAATTCTCATCATTGGTCATTAACCTTGGTCTCTTGAGTAACTCAATTGAGGGACTTAATATTGAGGTTAGTAAGATCGCTGTAACATCTGCAAGTGCAGTGAAAAAGAAGGAAACCAAAGTGGCCGTTGGTGGTGTTTATGGGGAACTACTTTTTGTCTGACGTCACGTGATCTAATTTTGAAGTTAAGTGATTGTAGGCCTTGCCTTACTGTTAATTTAGGATATTGCAAAACACTAGTACATTCATTGATGATGATAGGCGAGAAAATTGGGCTGTCTATATTGCGAAGCTGAAATCTTAATTCGGGCAGTCGTATGAAAGCATTGGGAAAAATGTTCCACCCAAGAGAATTGGCCTCCCTTGCCGCTACAAAAACAATGCTCTAGTGTGTTGGACAAGGAGGCAAGTGATGATATTTTCAAGTGTTGCTGGACTAGTGTATGGATAGGGCAATTTTCAAGCTATAAAAAGACCAAGGAAGAGGATAGGGTACTGTAATAAGAGCTTTACTTTCCATCAGGCTGCGTTTCGCCCGATTCCCGCGATAACCTCCGTGATAATGAAGAAGCCCTTTATGGAGAAGTTATCCCAGATTGTGACAGCCGTTAAGGGCATGAGAGGCCCAGAGTTCGACATGAAGATTATCTGAAAGTGATTGTCTCATCGGCAAAGAGCGCATTACTATGTCCAAGAGGTCATTAATGAAGACAGGGAGGAAAATTCATTATCCTGATAGTGACTGTCTTTAACTATGATAAATCAATGCAGTACTGTGGCATTGCTAAGTCCTCGTCGTCATAGTGTTTCATCATTCCTCCTCCCCACCCCAC
>NC_090744.1:128622342-128627342 GCF_036898095.1 Palaemon carinicauda | reverse complement strand
CAATAAAATTATTAATTATCAATTCGTGAAAAGTGTAACTTTCCCTTAATTACATTTAAATTTAATATTCTCCCTATTGTGGGTAGTATTTACCCTTTCCCGTTTATAATAGAAGTTTTAATGAAGTGATAAACAACTCGTTTCCCCCACACATTAAAAGTCGCCCTACAAAATTGCATTCTTTGTTCTAAAGTCCTTCATTTAGTTATAATTGCTTTTGTTTATTTGTTTAAAATTTCACTCCAATTTACAGTTTTTTTTTTTGTTTTATGTTGCTTTTTTCTCTTGATATACACTAAAATGTCAAGAGTCTGAACTCTTATCTTTGAATTTTGAGTAACTAATAATTATCATATTTTTGTTTTGGCTTTTGAATTTTAGATTACAGTTTCTTGTGTTCTCGTTAATTATTATTAAATGTTTCACTAAAATAGTAGACTGAAAGAAAATATATTTGTTATATCTATTTGATGTATTTAAAAAACTCGACAACGCAACGAGAGTAATTTTAACGCATATTAACAGTAAGTAAAAAGAGAAAAAATAGAGATGACGATGATAATTATGTTAGAACATTAATTGCCAATATAATGATAGCAATCTGTAATAAAAAAAAAAGGTCTAGTCGTAAAACAGGAAATCCTACACTTTCAAACAGGAAATTGAGTAATGTAAAGTTACATCATTATCATAACATTACTGGAGATTATACCCTACATGAAGTCATATCCATTTATGCGTAAGAACTCACGCAATTCTTTTTATACACGGTATATTAGCCTGCGTAAGAACTCACACAATTCTTTTTATACACGGTATATTAGCCTGGACACCAATTGATAATTAGTAGTCTGTGCTAACATTTTCCCAGTGCTTAAACCCAACATTGGAGATACTAAATCCCTATCCATTTTTACCTGCCAATAGACGTCCATATTTACTACTATTATGATGAATACCGTATCCCAGGTTAGAATGTGTGTATGTGTATATGTATGGAAGCCTAGATGAAATGAAAGCATATAATCCAGTGGTTCTAATCTTTTTTAATTCGTGACATATTCGACGAATTCATATATATATATATATATATATATATATATATATATGTGTGTGTGTGTGTGTGTGCGTGTCTGTACCTGTATGTGATACAGTCAAACTGTGTAATCAGTGATTTCATGAATTCACTAAACTTCAGTGAATAAGTGTAATCACTGTGACCTGAAGTGGGGTCCCCTACAAGAAGCAGCCTTCTGCAATGCAAAGAAGGCCCTATCAACTGCTGCGGCTCTCACTTTTCCTATCCCACACGCCCCTCTCCTTCTCTCCACCGATGCCAGCGACGTCGCTATTGGTGCAGTACTCGAGCAGGTGGTCAAAGGCTCGCCCCGCCCATTGGCCTTCTTCAGCAGAAAACTGTCCAAGGCAGAATCGGGTTATTCTACCTTCGATCGAGAATTGCTGGCGGTGCACTTGGCTGTCTGTCACTTTCGCCGTTTCTTAGAAGGTACGCCCTTCGTCATTCGCACAGACCACATGCCTCTGGTGCACGCCTTCACTCGACAGTCTGACGTCTGGTCCGCCCGTCAACGCCGACATCTCTCCGCCGTGGCTGAATACAATTGCAACCTCCAATATGTCCCTGGGAAAATGAATCCTGTTGCCGATGCCCTGTCAAGAAACACGTTGGCTGCCATTCAACTGGGATTGGATTACAACGCCCTGGCTGAAGCCCAACGACAGGATCCAGAGTATCAAGCTTGTAGGACATCCTGCACGTCCCTCCGTTGGGAAGACTTTCCCCTTGAAGACTCCAACACTACCCTCCTCTGTGACGTCAGTACTGGTAGACCACGACCTTGGATTCCTGCTCCCATGCGCCGACAGGTGTTTGATTTCATTCACGGCCTTTCACATCCCTCGTGCCGTTCTACTGCACAGCTGCTGAAGGCAAAGTTCATTTGGCATGGCATTTCTAAGGATGCTAAGGATTGGGTCCGCGCCTGTACTTCTTGCCAAACTTCCAAAGTACATCGACACACGGATTCAGGAGTGGGCACCTTTCCTCAACCTCAGCGTCGTTTCGCAAACATTCACGTCGACGTTGTAGGCCCCCTACCCACATCACAAGGACATCGTTACCTGTTTACCGTCATCGACCGCTCCACTCGTTGGCCTGAAGCCATTCCCATGGAAACAGCAACGTCCGCCTCATGTACATCTGCCTTACTCTCTGAATGGATTTCAAGATTCGGTGTCCCTGAGCATATTACTTCTGACAGGGGAACCACTTTCACCTCTCAATTGTGGACGTCATTAGCGAATCTCCTGGGCATCACCCTACATCAGACAACGGCCTACAACCCCGCTGCCAATGGAATGGTTGAACATTTTCATCGCACCCTCAAAGCAGCTTTGATGTCCCGCTGCAAGGATTGCAACTGGTTTACTCAGCTTCCCTGGGTCCTCCTGGGACTAAGGACCACTCCTAAAGATGCCCTCGACGTCTCGGCAGCCGAAATGGTGTATGGCGACCCGTTGGTCGTCCCTGCCGAATTTTTTCCTTCTACAACCTCCTCCGACGATCTCCAGCGCATACGTCACGTTGTGGGTAAATTTACTCCGTGCCGCCAGACTTACATGCCCCCAGCGAAGCATCACATACCAACGGACTTGCACTCTGCAACGCACGTCTTCCTGCGCAATGACACCAGCAAGCCACCACTAACGCCCCCTTACACGGGCCCTTTCCTTGTGATCCGACGCAGTCCGAAAGCATTCCTCTTAAACATTCGGGGCAAAGAAGACTGGGTCTCCATTGATCGTCTAAAACCTACTTATCTTCTGCCAGATGACCCGCCTACAGTTCGCCTCTCTAGATCAGGGCGCCCTATTTAACATGTACAGTATGTCATTTTTAGGGGGGGAGCCATGTACCAACCGTGTGTCACACAATTGTACATAATTCCTTTTGTATATATTATGCTTGTATCTGCGCTCTTCCCTCGCACTAAAACGAACATGAAAATTCACGTCTCCGGTTTTTCTCTGTGACATTGTCTGTCTTGTAAACATGTTATGTCCTGTTGCCTTGAGGTTTTTTATATAAAGGAGAGTGTTCTATAATACTAAAACTCAGTTGATTGCATCCTGCCTTTGAGTTCACAACCTTCTCTCGGCCTGTCACACCCCTCTTCGACGAAGATTACGATTTCATTTATTGCACCGGGATTAACGTTGATGCTTTAGGAACGTCATCTCTTGCTTAAAGCATGCTAATTTGTGAAGCTTACTTGCTCCCTTAGAAGTTTAGGTTTGTGATCTGCACTGATCTCGTAATCGATTCCATTTAGAGCGGTGAAAAAGTTATATATATATATTTAACTGCGGTTGCCTATTTCTGTTTTTTTTTCAATATTTGTAAAAATTTACTACGTAGTAAGGAATTGCCGTATATTATTGATTTTTTTTTTCATGTTTATGTGTTAGAAAGTGTGCCTTGATGGTTGGGCTAACACGTGCATGTCTTTTTTTTTTATCTGAGATGCCGTATATTAGAATGTTGGGCATTTTTCCGCGAGTGCCCCATTTTATTTGTTTTGCATTTTTTTGCTTAGTCATGTTACCGTAAGGAATTGGCAAGTAGTGTCGCAAAACTTATATTTTTATAGTGTTGGAAAGTGTTTCTAGATGATCTGGCTACCCATGCCTATTTTTTTTTTAGCCAGATATGGCGTATATATAAGTATGTGTTCGATTTTCCTGTGATTGCCATTTTTTCGTTTTTTCCCATTTCTTTCAAAATTACTACGTACTAAGGAACTATCACAGAGTAATATTTCATTTATATGTTTATTTGTCGGAAAATATGCCTTGATGGTTTGCCTAGCATGTGGCTGAAATTTTTTTTCTTCTGAAATGCCGTATATTAGAATGGCCATTTTTCCACGAGTGCCCCTTTTTATTTGTTTTGCATTTTTTTGCTTAGTCATGTTACCGTAAGGAATTGGCAAGTAGTGTCGCAAAACTTATATTTTTATAGTGTTGGAAAGTGTTTCTAGATGATCTGGCTACCCATGCCTATCTTTTTTTTAGCCAGATATGGCGTATATATAGGTATGTGTTCGATTTTCCGGTGATTGCCATTTTTTCGTTTTTTCCCAATTCTTTCAAAATTACTACGTACTAAGGAACTATCACAGAGTAATGATTCCTCTAGATGTTTATTTGTCGGAAAATTTTGTTTACTTTTTTTTTGATTGAATATCATCAAATTTTTTTAGCTAAAATATTGTTTTACATTTTTTTTTTTCCTTGAAGCTATAAATCTTTAGAATGATTCTGCTGATGAAAGGAAAAAATATAAAACTTGAGATCAAGATCTCACAATTTTCAATAGAGATTTAATTTCGTATTTTATTTTCAAATTACATCTGATTTTTTGTCAAGTTTTTATTTCATTAAATAAAAATTCTCTGTCTCTTTTATTAGTTATGTTAATTGAGCCCAAAAAATTAAATCCGAAATCAGTTACCAAATAGTGTCAAAGTATTTCAGTTACCTTTACAATTTTTTGATTAAACATCCCTCTTAATGCTTATTATGTAATCTGACTCTCCTCGGGAAATATGTTTATAGGGATAAAATGAATGCAACGAATGTCTTTAAAGTAGAAATAAAAGCTGAAACAATTTTGGCCAAATTTTTAACATTTACTCTCCCTAGGAAAAATCTTGAGATTTTTTAACGAAAGCACGCTATTAAAAAAAAAAACACCATAATTTTAATCGGAAATTCTCCGTAAAAATATACTGTTCTCAGCCGTATTTCAGTAAAATACAGGCGGCCGTAATTTTTACCATACTTTGTTACTATCTTTTAGGGGTTGGTGACCGTAATATCACTCCTGGCAACATTTATTCCAGGATATTTTTTTTTTCACGGCAACTTTTTAACTGTATGTTTAACTCGAAAACCTCACACGCATAGAAGTTGCTGAA